>NC_084612.1:26783487-26963487 GCF_033978795.1 Nerophis ophidion | reverse complement strand
ATCTGACTTGACATCAGAAAGTGTATTTTGACAAGACAAAAGAACACGAGAATAACGTTTTGACTTCACCATTATACATTTGTAATACTACTTTACAGAAGAAAAAAGTTGTAACTTGACAATACAAAATGTTGTAATATCACAACAAAAAGGAATAAAGTCGTAATTTTACCATGATATAATTCTAATGCTAATTTACAGAAGTTGGAATTTGACAAAACAAAAGTGGTATCATCGTAACGACAAAGTCGTAATTTTTCGTGATTAAAGTCGTAATTTGACAAAAACGAAGGTATGACATCATGACAGTAAGGTCGTAACTTGACTATGTTGTAATACCAAAACAACATTTTTGTAAAACTTGCCAAGAATAAAATCTCCTAATTATACTTAAAGTAAGTTGTCATGTTATAATACACAACTTGTGATTTTAGCACAGAAAATATAATTTGGCATTACAAAAGTGTCTACCTGTGTTGGCCCTGTGATGAGGGACGACTTGTCCAAATGCAGCTGAGATAGGCTCCACCACCCCCCGCGACCCCGAAAGGGACAAGCTGTAAAAAAAGGATGGATGGAAAAGTGGTAATCTTACAAAAAATGAAGTATTAATGAATACTAGGATACAACGGAAGAAGATATCATTTGCCAAATGTCACAAGAGAAAAGGCTAAAGACAAGATAGAAAGTAGGATAGAAAAGTTGCCCAAGGAGCAACTTGCTGATACAAAAAAGTTGTAATTTTACAGAAGTACAGTTGTAATGACCACAAACAAAGTCTTAATACACTATTATGATAGTACACGTTGCAAACTATTTATTTGACGCGAATAGGGTCATCAAAATGTACAGTAGTTGTAACTTGATGTTAAAAAAGTTATTTCACTTGAATAAAAAGTGATTTTATCTTACGAGAAAAGTCATTTGACGAGAAAGAAGAGAAACTAGATAAGAACAAATCTTTTTCACATGTATCCTCCATTTTCTCACATGCATTTTGTTTGAGAATACATATTTGAATAATGATTTTTATTATCTGCAAGCATGTCAACAATCCATCGAATGCTCATGTACTCCTGTTGTCTTCCTCCCATCACATTTATTTACTCACATCATACTTGCAAATGTCTTCACTTTCATTTGTTATCCAATGAGACTCGCTCTAAGTAACTCATGTATTTTCTCTCTCTCTCAATGTGTGCGTGCGCGCGCGTGTGTGCGTGTGTGTGTGTATGTGTGTGTAGGACTCATCTCTCCTGGAGTGTCTGTCCCAGTGCAAGTCCCAGGGAGCGAGCCTGACATGTCTCAGTACTGGTCCAGACTACAGTAGGGACAAGAGCTACTTTTCCTTGTGAGCACCTCCAACGTGGACCTGTCGTGCTCCTCACACACACACACACACACACACACACACACACACACTCACACACACACACACACACACACACACACACACACACACACACACACACACACACACACACACACACACGCACACACACATACACACACGCACACACACACGGAGAGGACAATGAGGACTTGTGTAGCTGCTGGCACATTCAAACAAGGACGACGACAGGATGGAAAGAAATGGACCTCTGTAAAGTGCCCACTGTTACATTTTTATGGAACAAAAAAAAACCTTTTTTTTTTTTTTTTTTACTATTTCCAGTCATTGTCCCCCCTCGCCCCCTCTGGTGTGTTAGTTAAAAAAAAAAAAAAAAAAAGGCTTTTTTTTTTTTTTTGTTAGTGAATATGAACGATAGGACGCATGAAGCTGAGACATTCTGCTGCCATGACTATCTTTGAACGACTCTGCATGGACGCATATCATTTTGAAAGACTCTTCTGAGAAACTATTTATTGGAGCTCTCTCACACACACATACACACACACACACACACATACACACACAAGGATATCAACGCCAACATGCGACGAGGACGACGCGTGGAAGCATCAAGAAGCCTGTAGTCTGTAAATGGTTAGACTGCGTCTTTGCTATGATAATAACATTAATAATAATAATAATCCCCCCGACCCCCTGTTTTTTTCTTTCTTGTCCAGATGTAAAGTTCTTGTCTTCCCTGGAAATCAGAGAGAAAAAAAAAATCTCCGATAAAAGTTGATTTCATTTAAACACCCCATGCCCCCCCCCAGGCCTCCCTGGAAGAATACCCTCTAAATGTTCCATGCATCATTTCTTTAGGGTCAGGTACAATTTGTCTTCTAGCTAGAGTTGTATTATAGTGTCCTATCGTCAAAATATTAATAAAAACGTGTTCAACTAGAAATATTTAATTCCTATAATTATGATTAAACATTTGCTTGACAAAAAAGTTTTAAACTTAACGTGTTTGGCAGTTGTTTACAAGTACATATCAGATTTAATCATTGTTGATTGTAAAACAGACCAAAGCCTTTGTATTTCATCTAGTACACAATGTTGTTCTTTTCTTTTCCAAACATATTAGTCTTGTCTTCTGTCTTTGCGGCCGACACCTGCAGTTGCTTATTTATAATTGAAGACCATGGGAGGTTTTGTTTTGTTTTTTCTATCATCACCTGTCATGCGCTTTTTGTTTTATTTATGTTGTTTTGTTTGCATATTTGATTTCAGTGTGTATGTAGAACATGGACACATACTGGGTTTACGTCTGGGCAAATGGAGATACAAAAAAAAAAAAAAATCAACAAAAAAAAAAACAACAAAACATGTTGACACGCTGTCTCTTAAATATTTCAATTTAATTTTATTTAAAATGGAGCTTTCTAAATGTATTTTGTGAAAACTATAAAAAACATTTTGTACAGTAAAATTGTGTCTGAAAAGAAGTTTGTACGTCTGTTCACTGCGGCGTTAAGATGATGATGACCTTTGACCTCAACGTGCCACACTCTATCCTTCCTTCCTTCCATGATCAGGAATGCCGACAAGCGTCAGCGCGACACTTGCAGTGTGCGGCACGTAACAAAGCTGTCTTGATGCGGCACAATGAGGAAAAAGGTCAAGCAATCCACCGTCGCCGACTGCAGCTTTAGCGAGCACGGCCGGGGAAACAATGAGGATGGCGTAGACGGAGCGGGGGAAGGAGGAGTTGTGTGACACAGTCACTTATTTTGAATCACTTGCTGCCTGGTGTGTGTCTGCTATAGACAACATGGCCAGGTGACAGGAACCGGCTCTTTTATGTTCATTGCATTGGTGTTTGTAAGAATTCAGGAGTATCAGGACTACACTGGAAGGGCACAAAAATTAAAAATACCAATACGACAATAATAAAGTATTTTTTTTTTTTTTTATATTGCTCTCATAATTTGACTAGTTGTCATATTTTAACAAAAAAATAGTTCTAATATGAAAAAAAAGATAATTTGAGCAAAAAAAAAAAAAAAAACAGAAAATCCCAAGTACTATAAGATAATAACCCAATTTGATTAAAATTAAGAGTAATAATGAGCAAAGTGAAGTGAAGTGAATTATATTTATATAGCGCTTTTCTCGAGTGACTCAAAGCGCTTTACATAGTGAAACCCAATTACTAAGTTACATCTAAACCAGTGTGGGTGGCACTGGGAGCAGGTGGGTAAAGTGTCTTGCCCAAGGACACAACGGCAGTGACTAGGATGGCAGAAACGGATATCGAACTTGCAACCCTCGAGTTGCTGGCACGGCCACTCTACCAACCGAGCTATGCTGCCCCAAAGAAGTCTACATTTAGTGAAAATCCCAATGAAAATTTTCAGATAAAGATAAATCTATGAGAAAAATAAATAAATATTCAAATATTAAAAAAAAAAAAAAAAAAAAAAAAAGGTCCTGGTTCTATGAAAGTAAATGTAACATTTTCAAAATACTTTTCGAAATACAAAATACTAATCAGTGGCCTAATGGTTAGAATGTCTGCCCTGAGATTGGTAGGTTGTGAGTTCAAACCCCGGCCGGGTAATACCAAAGACTATAAAATGGGACCAATTAGCTCCCTGCTTGGCACTCAGCATCACGGATTGGAATTCAATCAATCAATGTTTATTTATAAAGCCCTAAATCACAAATGTCTCAAAGGGCTGCACAAATCACTACGACATCCTCGGAAGAACCCACATAAGGGCAAGGAGAATTCACACCCAGTGGGACGTCGGTGACAATGATGACTATGAGAACCTTGGAGAGGACCAATTATGTGGGCAACCCCCCACCCCAACCCCCTCTAGGGGACCGAAAGCAATGGATGTCAAGCGGGTCTAACATGATACTGTGAAAGTTCAATCCATAGTGGATCCAACACAGCCGCGAGAGTTCAGTTCAAAGCGGATCAAAGACAGTAGCGAGAGTCCCGTCCACAGGAAACCATCCTAAGCAAAGTCAGGGGTTAAATCACCAAAAATGACTCCCGGGCGCGGCCACTGCTCCCCTCACCTCCCAGGGGGTGAAAAAGGGTGATGGGTCAAATGCAAAGAATAAATTTCACCATACCTGGTGTGTGTGTGTGTGACTATCGTTGGGACTTTAACTTTAACTTAAAAAGTAATTTGTACGAAAATAAAAACATCCATTTTTATGTAAATGAAGATTTGAAAAAATCCAACCAATAGTAAAGACAATTATAAAGACTTAACATTACCAAAAGAAAAAGTAATATTTTACTGAAAATAGGTAAAATCAGTAACAATACACATTTTACATCAAACAATTTAGTCAGCCACCGATTGTGCAAGTTCTCCCACTTAAAATGATGACAGATGTCTGTAATTTTCATCATAGGTACACTTCAACTGTGAGAGACAGAATGTGAAAAAAAAAAATCCACGAATTCACTTTGTAGGAATTTTAGAGAAGTTATTTGTAAATTATGGTGGAAAATAAGTATTTGGTCACTTCAAACAAGGAAGATCTCTGGCTCTCACAGACCTGTAACTTCTTCTTTAAGAAGATCTTCTGTCCTCCACTCGTTACCTGTATTAATGGCACTTGTTTGAAGTCGTTATCTGTATAAAAGACACCTGTCCACAGCCTCAAACAGTCAGACTACAAACTCCACAACTGCCAAGACCAAAGAGCTGTCGAAGGACACCAGGAAAATAATTGTAGACCTGCACCAGACTGGGAAGAGTGAATCTACAAAAGGCAAGCAGTTTGGTGTGAAAAACACAACTGTGGGAGCAACGATCAGAAAATGGAAAACAAACAAGACCACTGATAATCTCCCACGATCTGGGGCTCCACGCAAGATCTCATCCTGTGGGGTCAAAATGATCATGAGAACGGTGAGCAAAAACCCCAGAACCACACGGGGGGACCTGGTGAATGACCTGCAGAGAGCTGGGACCAAAGTAACAAAGATTATAATAATAATAATAATAATGGATTAGATTTATATCGCGTTTTTCTATTGTTAGATACTCAAAGCGCTCACAGAGACGTGGGAACCCATCATTCATTCACACCTGGTGGTGGTAAGCTACATCAGTAGCCACAGCTGCCCTGGGGTAGACTGACGGAAGCCTGGCTGCCAGTTTGCACCTACGGCCCCTCCGACCACCACCTATCATTCATTCATCATTCATTCACCAGTGCGAGCGGCACCGAGGGCAAGGGTGAAGTGTCCTGCCCAAGGACACAACGGCAGCGATTTGGATGTTAATAGGTGGGAAGCGAACCTGCAACCCTCAGGTTTCTGGCACGGCCGCTCTACCCACTACGCCATGCCGCCCATAAGGTTACTATCAGTAACACACTACGCCGACAGGGAGTCAAATCCTGGAGTGCCAGACGTGTCCCCCTGCTTAAGCCAGTGCATGTCCAGGCCCGTCTGAAGTTTGCCAGAGAGCACATGGATGATACAGCAGAGGATTGGGAGAATGTCATGTGGTCAGATGAAACCAAAATACAACTTTTTGGTATAAACTCAACTCTTCGTGTTTGGAGGAGGAAGAATGCTCAGTTGGATCCAAAGAACACCACACATACTGTGAAGCATGGGGGTGGAAACATCATGCTTTGGGGCTGTTTTTCTGCTAAAGGGACAGGACGATTGATCCGTGCTAAGAAAAGAATGAATGAGGCCTTGTATCATGAGATTTTGAGCAAAAACCTCCTTCCATCAGTGAGAGCTTTGAATGGTTGACCAAATACTTATTTTCCACCATAATTTACGAATAAATTCTTTAAACTTCCTACAATGTTAATTCCTGGATTTTTTTTTGTACCTATGATGAAAATTACAGACCTCTGTCATCATTTTAAGTGGGAGAACTTGCACAATCGGTGGCTGACTAAATACTTTTTGCCCCACTGTGTGTGTATGTATATATATATGCATATATATATATATATATCAATATACAGGTGATGGAATTCCTGCTGTGCATTGCTGCTGCCTGACGCACCTAGTCTAGTGCCTTTGACAGGTGTGCTGTGACACCCCACTGAACACCTCTGTGGGCATAAACGGGTCATCAGCTGGGGACCACCATTTTTTAACGTTTCGCTCCTTTAACCCCAGAGGGTCTCATGGTGGCGGAGCGATGGCAGGGATGTCTCCCTGCCACCCCCTGCTGATGCCCTAGGTGTTTGCACCCCAACTCTTATTCTTCCTCCTTAGCCACAGCCAGAAGCTGCCTTTACCCGCCTCCTCCGCCAGCTCTTTCATGGCTTTCCGATGTCCCGCTCCTGTGCATCCAATGTCTCGGAGAAGGCGGGCAGGTGAGGAACCCGAGAAGCCCCTACACCCCACATACAAACCCCGTTTCCAAATAAGTTGGGAAATTGTGTTAGATGTAAATATAAACGGAATACAATGATTTGCAAATCATTTTCAACCCATATTCAGTTGAATATGATAAATGATAAATGATAAATGGGTTGTACTTGTATAGCGCTTTTCTTCCTTCAAGGTACTCAAAGCGCTTTGACACTACTTCCACATTTACCCATTCACACACACATTCACACACTGATGGAGGGAGCTGCCATGCAAGGCGCCAACCAGCACCCATCAGGAGCAAGGGTGAAGTGTCTTGCTCAGGACACAACGGACGTGACGAGGTTGGTTCTAGGTGGGATTTGAACCAGTGACCTTCGGGTTGCGCACGGCCACTCTTCCACTGGGCCACGCCGACAACATATTTGATGTTCAAACTGATAAACTTTTTATTTTTTTGCAAATAATCTTTAACTTAAGAATTTGATGCCAGCCACACGTGAAAAAGAAGTTGGGAAAGGTGGCAGTAAATACTGATAAAGTTGAAGAATGCTCATCAAACACTTATTTGGAACATCCCACAGGTGTGCAGGCTAATTGGGAACAGGTGGGTGCCATGATTGGGTATGAAAACAGCTTCCTAAAAAATGCTCAGTCTTTCACAAGAAAGGATGGGGCGAGGTACACCTCTTTGTCCACAACTGCGTGAGCAAATAATCAAACAGTTTAAGAACAACGTTTCTCAAAGTGCAATTGCAAGAAATTTAGGGATTTCAACATCTACGGTCCATGATATCATCAAAAGGTTCAGAGAATCTGGAGAAATCCCTCCACGTAAGCGGCATGGCCGGAAGCCAACATTGAATGACCGTGACCTTCGATCCCTCAGACGGCACTGTATCAAAAACGGACATCAATCCTCAAAGGATATCACCACATGGGCTCAGGAACACTTCATAAAACCACTGTCAGTAACTACAGTTGGTCGCTACATCTGTAAGTGCAAGTTGAAGCTCTACTATGCAAAGCGAAAGCGATTTATCAACATCATTCACTAACCCCGCAGGCTTCTCTGGGCCCGAGATCATCTAAGATGGACTGATGCAAAGTGTAAAAGTGTTCTGTGGTCTGACGAGTCCATATTTCAAATTGTTTTTGGAAATATTCAACATCGTGTCATCCGGAACAAAGGGGAAGCAAACCATCCAGACTGTTATCGACGCAAAGTTCAAAAGCCAGCATCTGTGATGGTAGGGGGGTGTATTAGTGCCCAAAGCATGGGTAACTTACACATCTGTGAAGGCACAATTAATGCTGAAAGGTACATACAGGTTTTGAAGCAACATATGCTGCCATCCAAGCAACGTTATCATGGACGCTCCTGCTTATTTCAGCAAGACAATGCCAAGCCACGTGTTACAACAGCGTGGCTTCATAAAAAAAAGAGTGCGGGTACTTTCCTAGCCCGCCTGCAGTCCAGACCTGTCTCCCATCGAAAATGTGTGGCGCATTATGAAGTGTAAAATACGACAGCGGAGACCCCGGACTGTTGAGCGACTGAAGCTCTACATAAAACAAGAATGGGAAAAAAATTTCACTTTCAAAGCTTCAACAATTAATTTCCTCAGTTCCCAAACGTTTATTGAGTGTTGTTAAAAGAAAAGGTGATGTAACACAGTGTTGAACATGCCCTTTCCCAACTACTTTGGCACGTGTTGCAGCCATGAAATTCTAAGTTAATTAGTATTTGCGAAATAAAATAAAGTTTTTGAGTTTGAACATCAAATATCTTTTCTTTGTAGTGCATTCAACTGAATATGGGTTGAAAAGGATTTGCAAATCATTGTATTCCATTTATTTCATGTGTTTATTTTTTAAATAGACAAACCAGGCGGCGCCTTTATTAATTCTGAGCAAATAGTAGAAGTATCAACTTCAAAGCATTGTAATCCATAAATTCAAAGAAAAGAAGATGTAAACAAAATACTTTTGGAAAAGCTACCAGGTATTTACTGTTGTTTGCTATAAGGTAGCAACAACCAAAAACAGAGACAACAAGAAAGCAAGCTGTGCTGTGCATCAAGTAGATGTTATAACACCACAGTAACACAAGTGCAAGATACAATTAAGTGCCACCAGGTAAACAAAACAGCAGCTCCAGTGTCGGAGCTCAAATACTTTATTTACTATTTTGAATGCATTAAAAAATGCATCTTTCGTCTTGTCTTTCATGACTGTGAACGATGGGCAACATTCCAAAAAAAGTGCAGTACCCCTTTAAGTGGCGTTCACTTGAAACTCAATAAGTCTTCTTAGCGTGCCTGACTTTGAGAGAATTTTGAGGATGAATTGTTGTTGTGTTACAAACTTTTTTGTAGTGTTGCTTATTTCTAATTATCTATCCATCCATCCATTTTCTACCTCATTGTCCCTTTCGGGGTCATGTGGGGTCGCTGGAGCCTATCTCAGGTGCACACGGGCGGAAGGCGGGGTACATACTGGACAAGTCGCCACCCCATCACAGGGCCAACACAGATAGACGGATAACATTCACACTCACATTCACACACTAGGGCCAATTTAGTGTTGCCAATCAACCTATCCATCCATTTTCTACCGCTTATTCCCTTTTGGGGTCGCTGGCGCCTATCTCAGCTACAATCAGGCAGAAGGCGGTGCACACCCTGGAAAAGTCGCCACTTCATCGCAGGGCCAACCCTATTTCTAATCATTCTAAGCTTATTTTCATGTGTCTGCAGCGGCAGTTGAACTAAACGTGACAGCGTGTCATAATAACGACGATCAGATGGCCAAAAATAAATACCAATAGCAATATCAATCACCCAGAATCTTCACAGTCCAGGAGGATGGACCCAATTAGAAACTACAACCACTAGTAGTTGGTGTGATGAACTCAGAGTTGTGGCTGAAAGTCTTTCAAATCAGTGTATTTGTCTTGCCAGTTGGCAGCTCTGCTAGCATTAGCATCCCTCACCCCCTCGTCGCCAGCTTGAGTGTCTCCATGCCGTCAAAACAGGTGAGTGCTCAGATTAGTCATGCTGCCCCTATTTCATCGTTGCTTTTCAATCGTTACAAATGGCCATACTTTTTCCAACTGACCCTTCTTTTTTTTAACCAAATGTTAACCTCACATCAGAATTAATATTCGGTTCATTCATTGTTCTGATTAATTTGTACACCCCTAATATATACATTTGTATACACACACACACACACACACACACACACACACACACACACACACACACACACACACACACACACACACACACACACACATTTGGTAACAAAATATGTGTGTATTTCAATACTTTGATACTCTCAAAGAACACTTTTAGAAGATTAAAATGAAAAGTAAAAGGCATTAAACACATTGGGCTTTTCTTGTCGTACTCAGAGAACACTTTACAATTGCATATATTACATGTAATAATCTAGGATTACCGGTAGGTTAAAATTCAATAGAAAGCTTTCTTGACATTATGCTTCATGCTTGTTACATTTGGTCCATGCTCGAAGACAAATCAAATCATTAGTAAATACTAAAAACAATACTACAGCTAAAAGTACAGAAATAAAACAAACATTTTTAAATATGAAACACAAATTGTAGGATTTTCTTACAAAATCCAAGTCATCAGAACCAGAATCAGAATAGTTTTTATTGTCATTATTTGAGAACAGGTTCACAAACTAGGAATTTATCTTGTTGCAATTGTGCTACATAAAAGACATATAAGACAGAATAGGTGATGAAATGAGCTGTAACTGAGCTATCAGATCTTGTTATTGTTCCTGTGTCTGATGGCCAAGGGGAAAAAACTATTCAGGTGGCGGGAGGTGTGGGTCTGGATGGACCGTAGTCTCTTGCCTGAGGGGAGTGGGGCGAATAGTATGTGTCCAGGGTGAGAAGAGTCAGCTGTGAACCGACCCACACGCCTCCTGGTCCTGGAGGAGAACAGGTCCTGGAGGGATGGGACTTTGCAGCCAATAACCTTCATTTCACTTGCGTCTACCTGTCTGTATCCGCACAAAAGCGCCTTTGATTGCTAGTTTTGAAGTCCAAATACACTATATTGCCAAAAGTACTTGGCCACCTGCCTTAATTCACATATGAAGTTGAAGTGCCATCCCATGGAATTGTCCAAATTGTTTTGGTATCCTGGAGCATTCAAAGTTCCTTTCACTGGAACTAACTCCTGAAAAACAACCCACACCCATAATTCCTCCTCCACCAAATATCACACCACGCAGTCCGAAGTTATGCGTTCTCCTGGAAATCTCCAAACCCAGACGTGTCCATCAGCTTGCAAGAGTCCAGTGGTGATGTGCTTTACACCACTGGATCCCACGTTTTGCGTTGGAATTGGTGATGTATGGCTTAGGTTCAGCTGTTCGGCCATGGAAACCCATTCCATAAAGCTCTCTGCGTACTGTACGTGGGCTAATTGGAGGGTCACATGAAGTTTGGCGCTCTGTGGCAACTGACTGTGCAGAAAGTCTTTGCACTATGCACTTCTGCATCAGTTTACGTTGGTGGCTGACATGCTGTTGTTCCCAAACTCTTCACTTTTCTTATAAAAATGTTGACTTTGGAATATTTAGGAGCAAGGAAATTTCACGACTGGATTTGTTGCAAAGATGACATTCAATGACAGTACCATGTTGGAAATCACTGAGCGCGGCCCATTCTTTCACAAATGTTTGTACAAATCCCGTTTCCATATGAGTTGGGAAATTGTGTTAAATGTAAATATAAACGTAATACAATGATTTGCAAATCATTTTCAACCCATATTCAGTTGAATATGCTACAAAGACAACATATTTGATGTTCAAACTGATAAACATTTTTATTAAAAAAAAAAAAAAAAATTAACCTTATAATTTGATGCCAGCAACACGTGACACAGAAGTTGGGAAAGGTGGCAATAAATACTGATAAAGTTGAGGAATGCTCATTAAACACTTATATGGAACATCCCAGAGGTGTGCAGGCTAATTGGGAACAGGTGGGTGCCATGATTGGGTATAAAAGCAGCTTCCATGAAATGCTAAGTAATTCACAAACAAGGATGGGGTGAGGGTCACCACTTTGTAAGCAAATTGTCGAACAGTTTTAAAACAACATTTCTCAACGAGCTATTGCAAGGAATTTAGGGATTTTACCATCTACGGTCCGTAAAATCATCAAAAAGTTCAGAGAATCTGGAGAAATCACTGCACGTAAGCGATGTTATTACGGACTTTTGATCCCTCAGGCGGTACTGCATCAAAAAACGACATCAGTGTGTAAAGGATATCACCACCTGGGCTCAGGAACACTTTATAAAACCACTTTCAGTAACTACAGTTGGTCGCTACATCTGTAAGTGCAAGTTAAAACTCTACTACGCAAAGCCAAACCCATTTATCAACAACACCAAAGAACGCCGCTGGCTTGGCTGGGCCCGAGCTCACCTAAGATGGACTGATGCAAAGTGGAAAAGTGTTCTGTGGTCTGACGAGTCCACATTTCAAATTATATTTGGAAACAGAGGATGTGGTGTCCTCCAGAACAAAGAGGAAAATAACCATTCGGATTGTTATAGGCGCAAAGTTCAAACGCCAGCATCTGTGATGGTATGGGGGTGTATTAGTGCCCAAGGCATGGGTAACTTACACATCTGTGAAGGCACCATTAATGCAAAAGGTCTATACAGGTTTTGGAGCAACATATCTTGTCATCCACATATGTGGTCCTCTCCAAAGTTTCTTATAGTCATCATGGTCGACGTCCTACTAGGGTGAGTTTTTCCTTGCCCTTATGTGGGCCCTACCGAGGATGTCGTTGTGGTTTGTGCAGCCCTTTGAGGCACTTGTGAGTTAGGGCTATATAAATAAACATTAAATGATTGATTGATTGATTGATCCAAGCAACGTTATTATGGACACCCCTTCTTATTTCAGCAAGACAATGCCAAGCCACATGTTATAACAGCATGGTTTCATAGTAAAAGAGTACGGGTACTTTCCTGGCCCGCCTGCAGTCTAGACCTGTCTCCCATCGAGAATGTGTGGTGCATTATGAAGCGTAAAATATGACAGCTCGCCCCATCCTTCTTTGTGAATTACTTTTATACCCAATCATGGCACCCACCTGTTCCCAATTAGCCTGCACACCTGTGGGATGTTCCAAATAAGTGTTTGATGAGAATTCCTCAACTTTATCAGTATTTATTGCCACCTTTCCCAACTTCTTTGTCACATGTTGCTGGCATTAAATTCTAAAGTTAATGATTATTTGCAAAAAAAAAAAAGGGTTATCAGTTTGAACATCAAATATGTTGTCTTTGTAGCATATTCAACTGAATATGGGTTGAAAATGATTTGCAAATCATTGTATTCCGTTTATATTTACATCTAACACAATTTCCCAACTCATATGGAAACGAGGTTTGTAGAAACAGTCTCCATGCCTAAGTGCTTGATTTTATACACCTGTGGCCGGGCCAAGATATTAGGACACCTGATTCTCATCATTTCGATGGGTGGCCAAGTACTTTTGGCAATATAGTGTACCTTCATATTGCGTTTTATGCACCCTCTTTATTAAAGGGGAACAAGTATGGCGGCGCCCGGACGGGCTGCGACACTGCGGTGCTCTTGCTAAAGATGGAACATTTGGCGGAAATGCCGGACAGTTCTGCAGACTTCATGGCTGGCTCGCATCGTGGTCACTCCGTGATCACGTACGACCGCCAGACACTTCTGGATGTGGACACATCGGGCCGTTTTGGACCGATAGACACTTGCGTGCTAGACTTGCTAACTAGCATGGGAATACATCGGCGGCTACATCCAGCGGCCTGTGAAGCAGGGGAGTCTAGTAGCAGCGGGGGCCGTCTACGGAGCAGACGCCAGCGGTGTGATCGGAAACGCGGATGTCGAGCGGGGCTAAAAACAAAGCAGAAGGCTAATCCCCACAGAACACCACTTCCCTCCACCCTGAAGACGGATTTAGATGGAAAATGCGAGACTACTGGTCTGGGTAAGGAGTCTGTTAAATTAGAACAAGTTTTTTCTGCTTTGAGTGTTTCAGAGTTGGACATGTGTTTTACTGAGGTGGCTAACTATGATGCGTGCAGTTTATCAAAGCAACAAACAAACAATCGGAAAATCCCCGTTACTGAGGAGGCTAACCATGATGCGTGCAGTTTATCAAAGCAACAATCAAACAATCGGAACATTCCCGTCGTATCAATTCCTAGATATGGTCGTAATTATACTGAACGCACTGGGCATAATAAACACAACATTATTAATATTGCTACTACGGATAATTTGATCAAAAATTCCCTAAAACAGCCCACTACCTATAATATAGGTTTTTTAAACATAAGATCATTGTCTCCCAAAACGTTGTTAGTTAATGATATCATCAGAGACAACAATCTTAACGTCATCGGTCTCAGCGAAACCTGGCTTAAACCAAACAACTTTTTTGCGCTAAATGAGGCATGTCCTCCTAACTTTACACATGCGCATATGGCCCGTCCGCTTAAAAGGGGTGGGGGGGTCGCACTAATATACAACGAAAACTTTAACCTTAGTCCTAACATAAATAATAAATATAAATCGTTTGAGGTGCTTACTATGAGGTCTGTCACACCGCTGCCTCTACACCTGGCTGTTATCTACCGCCCCCCAGGGCCCTGTTCGGACTTTATCAATGAATTCTCAGAGTTCGTTGCTGATCTAGTGACACACGCCGATAATATAATCATAATGGGGGACTTTAATATCCACATGAATACCCCATCGGACCCACCGTGCGTAGCGCTCCAGAGTATAATTGATAGCTGTGGTCTCACACAAATAATAAATGAACCCACGCATCGCAACGGTAATACGATAGACCTAGTGCTTGTCAGGGGTATCACCGCTTCCAAAGTTACGATACTCCCGTATACTAAAGTATTGTCCGATCATTACCTTATAAAATTCGAGGTTCAGACGCATGTTCGTCAAGCTAATAATAATAATAACTGCTATAGCAGCCGCAACATTAATACGGCCACAACGACAACTCTTGCTGACCTACTGCCCTCGGTAATGGCACCATTCCCAAAGTATGTGGGCTCTATTGATAACCTCACTAACAACTTTAACGACGCCCTGCGCGAAACCATTGATAACATAGCACCGCTAAAGTTAAAAAAGGCTCCAAAAAAGCGCACCCCGTGGTTTACAGAAGAAACTAGAGCTCAGAAATTATTATGCAGAAAGCTGGAACGCAAATGGCGCACGACTAAACTTGAGGTGCACCATCAAGCATTTAGTGATGGTTTAATAACTTATAAACGCATGCTTACCTTAGCTAAAGCTAATTATTACTCAAATCTCATCCACCGTAATAAAAACGATCCTAAATTTTTGTTTAGTACGGTAGCATCGCTAACCCAACAAGGGACTCCTTCCAGTAGCTCCACCCACTCAGCTGATGACTTTATGCAATTCTTTAGTAAGAAAATTGAAGTCATTAGAAAGGAGATTAAAGACAATGCGTCCCAGCTACAACGGGGTTCTATTAACACTGACACGATTGTATATACGGCGGATACTGCCCTCCAAAATACTTTCTCTCGTTTTGAGGAAATAACATTAGAGGAATTGTTACAACGTGTAAATGGAATAAAACAAACAACATGTTTACTTGACCCTCTTCCTGGGAAACTGATCAAGGAGCTCTTTGTATTATTAGGTCCATCAGTGCTAAATATTATAAACTTATCACTTTCCTCGGGCACTGTTCCCCTAGCATTCAAAAAAGCGGTTATTCATCCTCTTCTTAAAAGACCTAACCTCGATCCTGACCTCATGGTAAACTACCGACCGGTGTCTCACCTTCCCTTTATTTCAAAAATCCTCGAAAAAATTGTTGCGGAGCAGTTAAATGAACACTTAGCGTCTAACAATCTATGTGAAACCTTTCAATCCGGTTTCAGGGCAAATCACTCGACGGAGACAGCCCTCGCAAAAATGACTAATGATCTATTGCTAACGATGGATTCTGATGCGTCATCTATGTTGCTGCTCCTCGATCTTAGCGCTGCTTTCGATACCGTCGATCATAATATTTTATTAGAACGTATCAAAACACGAATCGGTATGTCGGACTTAGCCCTGTCTTGGTTTAACTCTTATCTTACTGATAGGATGCAGTGTGTCTCCCATAACAATGTGACCTTGGACTACGTTAAGGTAACGTGTGGAGTTCCCCAGGGTTCGGTCCTTGGCCCTGCACTCTTCAGCATCTACATGCTGCCGCTAGGTGACATCATACGCAAATACGGTGTTAACTTTCACTGTTATGCTGATGACACCCAACTCTACATGCCCCTAAAGCTGACCAACACGCCGGATTGTAGTCAGCTGGAGGCGTGTCTTAATGAAATTAAACAATGGATGTCCGCTAACTTTTTGCAACTCAACGCCAAAAAAACGGAAATGCTGATTATCGGTCCTGCTAGACACCGAACTCTATTTAATAATACAACTCTAACATTTGACAACCAAACAATTAAACAAGGCGACACGGTAAAGAATCTGGGTATTATCTTCGACCCAACTCTCTCCTTTGAGGCACACATTAAAAGCGTTACTAAAACGGCCTTCTTTCATCTCCGTAATATCGCTAAAATTCGCTCCATTCTGTCCACTAAAGACGCTGAGATCATTATCCATGCGTTTGTTACGTCTCGCCTCGACTACTGTAACGTATTATTTTCGGGTCTCCCCATGTCTAGCATTAAAAGATTACAGTTGGTACAAAATGCGGCTGCTAGACTTTTGACAAGAACAAGAAAGTTTGATCACATTACGCCTGTACTGGCTCACCTGCACTGGCTTCCTGTGCACTTAAGATGTGACTTTAAGGTTTTACTACTTACGTATAAAATACTACACGGTCTAGCTCCATCCTATCTTGCCGATTGTATTGTACCATATGTCCCGGCAAGAAATCTGCGTTCAAAGGACTCCGGCTTGTTAGTGATTCCCAAAGCCCAAAAAAAGTCTGCGGGCTATAGAGCGTTTTCCGTTCGGGCTCCAGTACTCTGGAATGCCCTCCCGGTAACAGTTCGAGATGCCACCTCAGTAGAAGCATTTAAGTCTCACCTTAAAACTCATTTGTATACTGTAGCCTTTAAATAGACTCCCTTTTTAGACCAGTTGATCTGCTGTTTCTTTTCTTTTTCTTCTATGTCCCACTCTCCCCTGTGGAGGGGGTCCGGTCCGATCCGGTGGCCATGTACTGCTTGCCTGTGTATCGGCTGGGGACATCTCTGCGCTGCTGATCCGCCTCCGCTTGGGATGGTTTCCTGGTGGCTCCGCTGTGAACGGGACTCTCTCTGCTGAGTTGGACCCGCTTTGGACTGGACTCTTGCGACTGTGTTGGATTGGATCCATTGTGGATTGAACTTTCACAGTATCATGTTAGACCCGCTCGACATCCATTGCTTTCCTCCTCTCTAAGGTTCTCATAGTCATTATTGTCACCGACGTCCCACTGGGTGTGAGTTTTCCTTGCCCTTATGTGGGCCTACCGAGGATGTCGTGGTGGTTTGTGCAGCCCTTTGAGACACTAGTGATTTAGGGCTATATAAGTAAACATTGATTGATTGATTGATTATCACAATTTCTGAAGGGTTAAAAGCAATACAAATCAGTTACCAGTGGCTTATTTTATTTTTCGAAGTTTTTCTCAAAATTTTACCCATCACGCAATATCCTGAAAACGGCTACAAAGTGCCTGATTTTAACCGTCGTTTTATCCACCCGTCCATTATCCTGTGCCGTCACAGCGTGACCACACAGAAACAAACATGGCGGATAGCACAGAAAGGTATAGCGATATTAGCTCGGATTCAGACTCGGATTTCAGCGCCGTAAGCGATTCAACAGTTTACACATGTATTGAAACGGATGGTTGGAGTGTGGAGGCAGGTAGCGAAAACGAAATTGAAGAAGAAACTGAAGCTATTGAGCCATATCACGACAGACAGCAGCACGGGAGGTAGCGAGGACGAATTCGGCGATCGCCTTCTAACTAATGATTGGTATGTGTTTGTTTGACATTAAATGTGGGTGGAGGGAAAGGCTGGGTGCCAATATAGCTACAAATGAGGCATAACGATGCAATATGTACATACAGCTATCCTAAATAGCATGTTAGCATCGATTAGCTTGCAGTCATGCCGTGACCAAATATGTCTGATTAGCACACTCCACATAAGTCAATAACATCAACAAAACTCGCCTTTGTACATACATGGACAACATTATAAGTTTGGTGGACAAAATGAGAGAGAAAAAGAATTGGCATAAATCATGTCTTGGCCAACATATCCAGGGGGTTTACCTCGCTCGTCTGCGGGAAGAGACTGCCGCCAGCCCTGAATAGCTCGCACTCCGGCAGATTCAGTGGTGGTCCATTTTCCAATATTGCATATTTTGTTGACTTTATCGTTGGAAATGCATCTGCTTTGAGTGTCGCAGGATATCCACACATTCTTGCCATCTCTGTCGTAGCATAGCTGTCGTCGGTAAAGTGTGCGGAACAAACGAGGGACTTTCGCAGCTTTTGGCCACTGGTGCAACTTGAATCATTCAATACAGTAAGTCAGTACAGTATGAGTCATTGGTAAATATTAGTTAAGGCCTAATTTTTGTTGCATTAATGTCCTAATGATTAGCCTGCAGAAGACACTTAAAGTCGGTTGTATTTTTACTAGAGAAAATTAAGCCACAGGGTTTATGTGTCTGTTGTCTACCTTGCAAATACAACATGTGTCCATATGTCTTCTCCATCGTCCAGGGGTAAAAGACATATTTAACAAACAATACAGAATAGAGATGTAACGATTGGAGAATTTATTATCAAGGTTATAATGAAATGTGCTCAAAAAGCTTTTTAAACATAACTTAAACACACTGTTCGAAAATACAGCATTTTGCATTTCTTGTGTTATGTATGTTTCACTGAAGTGTTTTAGTCTTACTGTTTTCTGTTACGCTCAGTAAAGGCTGGATGGCAGAAGCAGAGTAGCAGTTTAATATCAAATTTAGGGAAGTAACAAAGAACAATAGCACTGGGTGGAAAAACCAGTGCCACCAAAAAAACAAGTTGATAAAGTTCCAAATAAACAGGCCAATTGGAAGGCAGGTAAAAGGCTGAGTACAAAAAAGAAGTGAGAATGGAAACATTCTTGCAGGTGGACTGCAGGAGGAAGGTTGGAGTGATCTGGATTCATGGAGGGACATGAAGGAAAGAAGTGGCAAGGAACAGGTGTGTGCAATCACTATATGTACATATATATATATATATATATATATATATATATATATATATATATATACATATATATATATATATATATATAGGGCGTGGTGATTGCTGTCAGGTGTGCTCAGCCTTCCCTGGCTGCCATGACAACTGGGGAAAGAGAGAACGGAGCGGCCTGGAAAAACACACAGGGAAAAACAGGAATGTGACGGTTTTATCTGTTTTAATAGCTAATCACTTATTGTTGTACTGTAAATATAGTAGCACTTTAAAGGGGAACATTATCACAACTTCAGAAGGGTTAAAACCAATAAAAATCAGTTCCCAGTGGTTTATTTTATTTTTCGAAGTTTTTTTCAAAATTTTACCCATCACACAATACCCCGAAAAATTGCTTCAAAGTGCCTGATTTTCACCATCGCAATATCCACCTGTCCGTTTTCCTGTGACGTCACTGCATGATGCCAATACAAACAAACACGGCGGATAGAACAGAAAGATATAGCGACATTAGCCCGGATTTCAGCGGTTTAAGCAATTCAACAGATTACGCATGTGATGAAACGGATGGTTGGCGTGTTGAGGCAGATAGCGAAAACGAAATTGAGGAAGAAACTGAAGCTATTGAACCATATCGCAACAGACAGCGGCAACGAGGACAAATTCGGCGATCGCCTTTGATTGCATCTTTTGACCACTGGTGCAACTTAAATCCGTCGATTGGTAAGTGTTTGTTTGGCATTAAATGTGGGTGGAGGGAAAGGCTCGATACAAATATAGCTACAAATGAGGCGTAATGATGCAATATGTACCTACAGCTAGCCTAAATAGCATGTTAGCATCGATTAGCTTAGTCATGCCGTGCGCAAATATGTCTGATTAGCACATAAGTCAATAACATCAACAAAACTCACCTTTGTGATTTCGTTGACTTTATCGTTGGAAATGCATCTGCTTTGAGTGTCGCAGGATATCCACACATCTCTGTCGTAGCATCGCTATCGTCGGTAGCGATGCTACGACAGAACAGAACAAACGAGGGACTTTTGCATCTTTCAACCACTGGTGCAACTTGAATACATCGATTGGTATGTGTTTGCTTGGCATTAAATGTGGGTGGAGGGAAAGGCTGGATGCAAATATAGCTACAAATGAGGCATAATGATGCAATATGTACATACAGCTAGCCTAAATAGCATGTTAGCATTGATTAGCATGCCGTGACCTTTGATATGTCTGATTAGCACACTCCACGTAAGTCAACTGGAATCCGTCCCTGTTCGTGTTGTTACACCCTCCGACAACACACCGACGAGGCATAATGTCTCCAAGGTACGGAAAAAAGTAAAAAAAACTGAAAATAATAGAGCTGATTTGACTTGGTGTGTGTAATGTGTTTGAGAAAATGGCGAATTGCTTCCCGTTGTGACGTCACGGGTGAAAGGTCATTGCTCCGACAGCGAACAATTGAAAGGCGTTTCAATCGCCAAATTCACCCTTTTAGAGTTCGGAAATCGGTTAAAAAAATATATGGTCTTTTTTCTGCAACATCAAGGTATATATTGACGCTTACATAGGTCTGGTGATAATGTTCTCCTGTAAGATTTATTTCAATTAAAGGTTCATAACAAGTAAAATCTATTCTAGTTATGTATCATTTCTGGCAGGCGTTGTTTCTGTCCTACTCTGTTCAGCCGTACTTGAACACACCATAAAAACACCTAGTCTCTTTTCCTCAAAGGAAAGATGGATCGTCTTAATTCCTTATTAGCAGAGCACAGCTTGTAGGTGCAATGTGCACAACTGAATAGTGTAGTTGCTCAGACAGTGATGTGTTTATAGAGGTTTAGATTGGGGTATCCATCCATCCATCATCTTCCGCTCATCCGAGGTCGGGTCGCGGGGGCAGCAGCCTAAGCAGGGAAGCCCAGACTTCCCTCTCTCCAGCCACTTCGTCTAGCTCTTCCCGGGGGATCCCGAGGCGTTCCCAGGCCAGCCGGGAGACATAGTCTTCCCAACGTGTCCTGGGTCTTCCCCGTGGCCTCCTACCAGCTGGACGTGCCCTAAACAACTCCCTAGGGAGGCGTTAGGGTGGCATCCTGACCAGATGCCCGAACCACCTCATCTGGCTCCTCTCGATGTGGAGGAGCAGCGGCTTTACGTTGAGCTCCTCCCGGATGGCAGAGCTTCTCACCCTATCTCTAAGAGAGAGCCCCGCCACCCGGCGGAGGAAACTCATTTCGGCCGCTTGTACCCGTGATCTTATCCTTTCGGTCATGACCCAAAGCTCATGACCATAGGTGAGGATGGGAACGTAGATCGACCGGTAAATTGAGAGCTTTGCCTTCCAGCTCAGCTCCTTCTTCACCACAACGGATCGATACAACGTCCGCATTACTGAAGACGCCGCACCGATCCGCCTGTCGATCTCACGATCCACTCTTCCCCCACTCGTGGACAAGACTCCTGGGTACTTGAACTCCTCCACTTGGGGCAGGGTCTCCTCCCCAACCCGGAGATGGCACTCCACCCTTTTCCGGGCGAGAACCATGGACTTTGACTTGGAGGTGCTGATTCTCATTCCAGTCGCTTCACACTCGGCTGCGAACCGATCCAGTGAGAGCTGAAGATCCCGGCCAGATGAAGCCATAAGGACTACATCATCTGCAAAAAGCAGAGACCTAATCCCGTGGCCACCAAACCGGATCCCCTCAACGCCTTGGCTGCGCCTAGAAATTCTGTCCATAAAAGTTATAAACAGAATCGCTGACCAAGGGCAGCCTTGGCGGAGTCCAGCCCTCACTGGAAACGTGTCCGACTTCCTGCCAGCAATGCGGACCAAGCTCTGACACTGATCATACAGGGAGCGGACTGCCACAATAAGACAGTCCGGTACCCCATACTCTCTGAGCACTCCCCACAGGACTTCCCGAGGGACACGGTCGAATGCCTTCTCCAAGTCCACAAAGCACATGTAGACTGGTTGGGCAAACTCCCATGCACCCTCAAGAACCCTGCCGAGAGTATAGAGCTGGTCCACAGTTCCACGACCAGGACGAAAACCACACTGTTCCTCCTGAATCCGAGGTTCGACTATCCGGCGTAGCCTCCTCTCCAGTACACCTGAATAAACCTTACCGGGAAGGCTGAGGAGTGTGATCCCACAATAGTTGGAACACACCCTCCGGTCCCCCTTCTTAAAGAGAGGGACCACCACCCCGGTCTGCCAATCCAGAGGTACCGCCCCCGATGTCCACGCGATGCTGCAGAGTCTTGTCAACCAAGACAGCCCCACAGCATCCAGAGCCTTAAGGAACTCCGGGCGGATCTCATCCACCCCGGGGTCTTGCCGCCGAGGAGCTTTTTAACTACCTCAGCGACCTCAGCCCCAGAAATAGGAGAGTCCACCACAGATTCCCCAGGCACCGCTTCCTCAAAGGAAGACATGTTGGTGGGATTGAGGAGGTCTTCGAAGTATTCCCTCCACCGATCCACAACATCCGCAGTCGAAGTCAGCAGAACACCATCCGCACCATACACGGTGTTGATAGTGCACTGCTTCCCCTTCCTGAGGCGGTGTATGGTGGTCCAGAATCGCTTCGAAGCCGTCCGGAAGTCGTTTTCCATGGCTTCCCCGAACTCTTCCCATGTCCGAGTTTTTAATTCCGCGACTGCTAAAGCTGCACACCGCTTGGCCCGTCGGTACCCGTCACTGCCTCCGGAGTCCTATGAGCCAAAAGAACCCGATAGGACTCCTTCTTCAGCTTGACGGCATCCCTCACTGCTGGTGTCCACCAACGGGTTCTGGGATTACCGCCATGACAGGCACCAACTACCTTGCGGCCACAGCTCGAATCAGCCGCCTCGACAATAGAGGTTCGGAACATGGTCCACTCGGACTCAATGTCCCGCACCTCCCTTAAGACATGTTCAAAGTTTTCCCGGAGGTGTGAATTGAAACTTTGTCTGACAGGAGACTCTGCCAGACGTTCCCAGCAGACCCTCACAATGCGTTTGGGCCTGCCAGGTCTGTCCGGCATCCTCCCCCACCATCGCAGCCAACTCACCACCAGGTGGTGATCGGTAGAAAGCTCCGCCCCTCTCTTTGCCCGAGTGTCCAGAACATAAGGCCGCAAATCCGATGACACAACTACAAAGTCGATCATGGAACTACGGCCTAGGGTGTCCTGGTGCCAAGTGCACATATGGACACCCTTATGTTTGAACATGGTGTTTGTTATGGACAATCCGTGACGAGCACAAAAGTCCAATAACAAAACACCACTCGGGTTTAGATCCGGGCGACCATTCTTCCCAATCACGCCTCTCCAGGTTTCACTGTCGTTGCCAACATGAGCGTTGAAGTCCCCCAGTAGGACAAGGGAATCACCCGGGGGAGCACTTTCCAGTACTCCTTCGAGTGTACCCAAAAAGGGTGGGTATTTTGAACTGCTGTTTGGTGCGTAAGCACAAACAACAGTCAGGACCCGTCCCCCCACCCGGAGGGGAAGGGAAGCTACCCTCTCGTCCACCGGGTTGAACTCAAACGTGCAGCCTTTGAGCCGGGGGGCAACGAGAATTGCCACCCCAGCCCGTCGCCTCTCACTGCCGGCAACACCAGAGTGGAAGAGGGTCCAGTCCCTCTCGAGAGAACTGGTTCCAGAGCCCTTGCTGTGCGTAGAGGTGAGTCCGACTATATCCAGCCGGAACTTCTCTACCTCGCGGACTAGCTCAGGCTCCTTCCCCCCCAGTGAGGTGACGTTCCACGTCCCAAGAGCTAGCTTCTGTAGCTGAGGATCGGACCGCCAAGTGCCCTGCCTTCGGCTGCCGCCCAGCTCACAATGCACCCGACCTCTATGGCCCCTCCTATGAGTGGTGAGCCCATTGGAGGGATAACCCACGTTGCCTCTTCGGGCTGTGCCCGGCCGGACCCCGTGGGGACAGGCCCGGCCACCAGGCGCTCGCCATCGTGCCCTAACTCCGGGCCTGGCTCCAGAGCGGGGCCCCGATGACCTGCGTCCGGGCGAGGGAAATCTGAGTTAATTTTGTTGTAATTCCATAGAAGTCTTTGAGCTGCTCTTTGTCTGATCACTCACCTAGGACCTGTTTGTCTTGGGAGACCCTACCAGGGGGCATGAAAGCCCCCAGACAACATAGCTCCTAGGATCATGGGGACACGCAAACTCCTCTACCACGGTAAGGTAGCAGCTCAGAGAGGAGTAGATTGGGGTAGATTGGGGTATGTTGTTTTTAATGGGGGAAACACCTGTCTTCTGCTTCTCATTTTACATTTAAGCTGGCACCACTAAGTCTGCTGTGGCCAGCGAGTTTATAAAAGTGCAGTTATCAATCACGCTTTTTAGATCATAAAAGGGTAATACTTATTGTCAGGGGCGTAGTCGCCGTCATCAATATTCCTGTTTATCGTTACGTCCCTATAATATAGTCTTGTTTACCGGTAAAAAAGTCAAAACACAGTTTCTTAGTAGTTGTAGTTCTGATTGGATTCTTACCGCGGCTTTAATTTGAGTTCCTCCCGGATGGCAGAGCTTCTCACCCTATCTCTAAGGGAGAGCCCGCCACACGGCGGAGGAAACTCATTTCGGCCGCTTGTACCCGTGATCTTATCCTTTCGGTCATGACCCAAAGCTCATGACCATAGGTGAGGATGGGAACGTAGATCGACCGGTAAATTGAGAGCTTTGCCTTCCGGCTCAGCTCCTTCTTCACCACAACGGATCGGTACAACGTCCGCATTACTGAAGACGACGCACCGATCCGCCTGTCGATCTCACGATCCACTCTTCCCTCACTCGTGAACAAGACTCCTAGGTACTTGAACTCCTCCACTTGGGGCAGGGTCTCCTCCCCAACCCGGAGATGGCATTCCACCCTTTTCCGGGCGAGAACCATGGACTCGGACTTGGAGGTGCTGATTCTCATTCCGGTCGCTTCACACTCGGCTGCGAACCGATCCAGCGAGAGCTGGAGATCCCGGTCAGATGAAGCCATCAGGACCACATCATCTCCAAAAAGCAGAGACCTAATCCCGTGGCCACCAAACCGGATCCCCTCAACGCCTTGACTGCGCCTAGAAATTCTGTCCATAAAAGTTATGAACAGAATCGGTGACAAAGGACAGCCTTGGCGGAGTCCAACCCTCACTGGAAATGTGTTCTACTTACTGCCGACAATGCGGACCAAGCTCAGGCACTGATCGTACAGGGAGCGGACCGCCACAATAAGACAGTCCGATACCCCATACTCTCTGAGCACTCCCCACAGGACTTCCCGAGGGACACGGTCGAATGCCTTCTCCAAGTCCACAAAGCACATGTAGACTGGTTGGGCAAACTCCCATGCACCCTCAAGAACCCTGCCGAGAGTATAGAGCTGGTCCACAGTTCCACGACCAGGACGAAAACCACACTGTTCCTCCTGAATCCGAGGTTTGACTATCCGACGTAGCCTCCTCTCCAGTACACCTGAATAAACCTTACTGGGAAGGCTGAGGAGTGTGATCCCACGATAGTTGGAACACACCGTCCGGTCCCCCTTCTTAAAGAGAGGAACCACCACCCCGGTCTGCCAATCCAGAGGTACCGCCCCCGATGTCCACGCGATGCTGCAAAGTCTTGTCAACCAAGACAGCCCCACAGCATCCAGAGCCTTAAGGAACTCCGGGCGGCTCTCGTCCACCCCTGGGGCCTTGCCACCGAGGAGCTTTTTAACTACCTCAGCGACCTCAGCCCCAGAAATAGGAGAGTCCACCACAGATTCCCCAGGCACTGCTTCCTCATAGGAAGACGTGTTGGTGGGATTGAGGAGGTCTTCGAAGTATTCCTTCCACCTATCCACAACATCCGCAGTTGAGGTGGGCAGAACACCATCCGCACCATACACGGTGTTGATAGTGCACTGCTTCCCCTTCCTGAGGCGGCGGATGGTGGTCCAGAATCGCTTCGAAGCCGTCCGGAAGTCGTTTTCCATGGCTTCCCCGAACTCCTCCCATGTCCGAGTTTTTGCGTCCGCGACCGCTGAAGCTGCACACCGCTTGGCCTGTCGGTACCTGTCCACTGCCTCCGGAGTCCTATGAACCAAAAGGACCCGATAGGACTCCTTCTTCAGCTTGACATGCGGCATCCCTTACCGCTGGTGTCCACCAACGGGTTTTAGGATTGCCGCCCCGACAGGCACCAACTACCTTGCGGCCACAGCTCCGATCTGCCGCCTCGACAATAGAGGTGCGGAACATGGTCCACTCGGACTCAATGGCCAGCACCTCCCTCGTGACATGTTCAAAGTTCTTCCGGAGGTGGGAATTGAATCTTTGTCTGACAGGAGACTCTGCCAGACGTTCCCAGCAGACCCTCACAATGCGTTTGGGCCTGCCAGGTCTGTCCGGCATCTTCCCCCACCATCGCATTCAACTCCCCACCAGGTGGTGATCGGTAGAAAGCTCTGCCCCTCTCTTCACCCGAGTGTCCAAAACATAAGGCCGCAAATCCGATGACACAACTACAAAGTCGATCATGGAACTGCGGCCTAGGGTGTCCTGGTGCCAAGTGCACATAAGGACACCCTTATGTTTGAACATGGTGTTTGTTATGGACAAACTGTGACGAGCACAAAAGTCCAATAACAAAACACCACTCGGGTTCGGATCCGGGCGGCCATTCTTCCCAATCACGCCTCTCCAGGTTTCACTGTTGTTGCCAACGTGAGCGTTGAAGTCTCCCAGTAGGACAAGGGAATCACCCGGGGGAGCACTTTCCAGTACTCCGAGTGTACCCAAAAAGGGTGGGTACTCTTAACTGCTGTTTGGTGCGTAAGCACAAACAACAGTCAGGACCCGTCCCCCCACCCGAAGGCGGAGGGAGGCTACCCTTTCGTCCACTGGGTTGAACTCCAACGTACAGGCTTTGAGCCGGGGAGAAACAAGAATTGCCACCCCAGCCCGTCGCCTCTCACTGCCGGCAACGCCAGAATGGAAGAGAGTCCAACCCCTCTCGAGAGAAGTAATTCCAGAGCCCTTGCTGTGCGTCGAAGTGAGTCCGACTATATCCAGCCTGAATTTCTCGGCTTTGCGCACTAGCTCAGGCTCTTCCCCCCCCAGTGACGTGACGTTCCACGTCCCAAGAGCTAGCTTCTGTAGCCGAGGATCGGACCGCCAAGTGCCCTGCCTTCGACTGCCACCCAGCTCACATTGCACCCGACCTCTATGTCCCCTGCTATGGGTGGTGAGCTCATTGGATGGGTGACCCACGTTGCCTCTTCGGGCTGTGCCCCCTAACTCCGGGCCTGGCTCCAGAGGGGGGCCCCGGATGACCCGCGTCCGGGCGAGGCAAATCTGGGTCCATGCTTTTTGTTCTTCATAAAGGTCTTTGACCTGTCTTTGTCTATATATATATATATATATATATATATATATATATATATATATATATATATATATATATATGGGATCTTTCTGTGTGGAGTTTGCATGTTCTCCCCGTGAATGCGTGGGTTCCCTCCGGGTACTCCGGCTTCCTCCCACTTCCAAAGACATGCACCTGGGGATAGGTTGATTGGCAACATTAAATTGGCCCTAGTGTGTGAATGTGAGTGTGAATGTGGTCTGTCTATCTGTGTTGGCCCTGCGATGAGGTGGCGACTTGTCCAGGGTGTACCCCGCCTTCCACCCGATTGTAGCTGAGATAGGCGTCAGCGCCCCCCGTGACCCCAAAAGGGAATAAGCGGTAGAAAATGGATGGATGGATGGATATATATATATATATATATATACAGTATATACATATATATATATAAAACCAAAATTATTTGACCACCTGCCTTGACTAACATATGAACTTGAAGTGCCATTCCATTCCCAACCCTTAGGGTTCAATATTATGTTGGTCCACCTTTTGCAGCTATTACAGCTTCAACTCTTCTGGGAAGGCTGTCCTCAAGGTTGCAGAGTGTGTTTATAGGAATTTTCCACCATTCTTCCAAAATTGCATTGGTGAGGTCACACACTGATGTTGGTCGAGAAGACAAATAAAATCATTAATAAAAACTACAAAAAATACTATAGCTAAAAGTACACACATACGACATGTAGCAGGTAAAACACACGTCGTTAAATATAAAACACAAATTGTAGGATTTTTCTACAAACTTCAGTCATTTCACTTATCTGTCTGTATATGCACAACAGGGGAGCTAGTTAACTTTATTACTTGTCAATCTGACAGCTTGTAATGTAATGGTTTAACTAAGTTTGAAGCAAAGGTGGTTATACTTTATTCGTGCCACCTTTGGTGAGGCATGCTTTAAAGCAGGGGTCTCAAACTCAACTTGCCTGGGGGCCACTGGATGCAGAGTCTGGGTGAGGCTGGGCCGCAAAAAAATATTTCTTGAAAAAAAAAAACATTTTTGAATGTCTTTATTTTTATTTTCAACACAAAATAAAATCAAAATATAAATGAAAAAATGAGATTCAAGAAATGTGAGGCAATGAAAATTAAATTTAAAAAAAGAATAATAATGGTTTGAATTGGTTTGAATCGGGGACTGTTATTACTGATGGACTGGTGTCGCGGTGTGACTGCAGCCAGGCACTTTAGAAAACCCTAGACTCCATGACAAAGCCTCTGTCGCTTTCACTCATTTGCCGCTTTTCTACTAACGCAGGGGTAGGCAACCCAGAATGTTGAAAGAGCCATTTTGGACCCAAATAACACAACGCTGTCACGCGCCATTCATATAAAACTTGCGGGCCGCACTAACATTAAACTTTCATATTAAGGTGGGGGGCGCAAAATAACGTCTCGCAGGCCACAATTGGCCCACGGGCCGCGTGTCTGAGACCCCTGCTTTAAAGCATGCCTCTAATTCATCCCAAAGGTGTTCTATCAGGTTCAGATCAGGACTCTGTGGAGGCCAGTCAAGTTCATCCACACCAGACTTTGTCATCCACGTCTTTATGAACCTTGCTTTGTGCACTGGTGGACAGTCATGTTGGAAGAGGAAGGGACCAGCTCCAAACTGTTCCCACAAGGTTGGGAGCATGGAATTGTCAAAAATGTTTTGGTATCCTGGAGCCTATCTCAGCTGCATTCGAGCGGAAGGCGGTGTACACCCTGGAGAAGTCGCCACCTCATCACAGGTCCAACACAGATAGACAGACAACATTCACACTCACATTCACACACTAGGGCCAATTTAGTGTTGCCAATCAACCTATCCCCAGGTGCATGTATACTCATATTGTGAATGTATCCCCCTAACAATCTCACTTCCCAAAAGAACGTTGATCCATTTAGCAGTCTTTTTTTCACTTTGGCTTTTTGTAACAGCTGGTACAAAAGTATAATAAGAATATCAAGAAGAAGTTTAGAGGAAAGGGATCTTTTTACACTTAAATAGCCAATTATAGTGTACACTTGAATGTGCCACTTAAGACTGGCGTTTTGTTCATTTTTGACCAGTGGTTAACCTCTTTTTACACTCCAAATACCAATTTTACACCTGCGTATAACATTAAAGACTGTGGTTTTGTTGCTTTCACAGTGGTTCACTTCTTTTCACACTTTATATCCGGTATAGCTCGGTTGATGGATTGGCCATGCCAGCAACTTGTGGGTTCTAGGTTCGATCCCAGCTTCTGCCATCCTAGTCACTGCTGTTGTGTCCTTAGGCAAGGCACTTTACCCACCTGCTCCCAGTGCCACCCACATTGGTTTAAATGTTATTTAGATATTGGGTTTCACTATGTAAGGCGCTTTGAGTCACGAGAGAAAAGCGCTATATAAATATAATTCACTTCAATTACACACTCACGTATGTCGTTTAGGATTGATGTTTTGGTCACTTTAGACCAGTGGTTGACTTCTTTTTAAACCTAAAATATCAAGTATACACTCACATGGTTTACTTCTTTTTACGCTTAAAACATCAATTATACAATCGCTTGTCATTAGGAATATGGTTTTGTTGATTTGATCCATGCTGACCAGTGAGTACCTTCTTTATACACTTAAAATACCAATTTTACACAAACATATATTATTTAAGACTGATGTTGTGTTGCTTTTACAGTGGTTCACTTATTTTTACACTTAAAATGCAAAGTATGCACTCCAGTATGTTATTTAGGACTGTTTTTTGTTTTTTAATACTTTTTGACTAGTGGTTAACTTATTTTTATACTTGAAAACTTGCATGAGCTGTATGCGTTTTGTGATTTTTGACAAGGTTAGGAACCGTGCATAACTTATTTTTACACTTGTAAAGCACATATCAGTTTCCAAATGTATCTAAATATTTTGTTTGTTATCCATATGTCTAAATATGGATGTTGGTTATTTTTACACTTTATTATGTGCATAATATATGCATTATGCTTTTTGACAATTAAGTCTTACTATTTGTTTTTATGTCTCAATATGAAATGTTGAATTTCATACTCATCTTATTCATATGAATATATAAGACTTCATATTAGACTTACTCATATTCATATTAGAATGAAATGTTGAAATAAACATAATAACACATAATAAAGGTCTGACAATGTTTTATTGTGTGTGACAACTAGAAAAAGAAGCTTGAAATATGATGATATGCAACTTAGCGTGCCGGGCATCACATGGACAGGAGATCAACCAGGTCGCCAAGGTGGAGGAGCTGAAGTTTTGGTTGCCTGTAGCAACCTGTGAGTCAGTAGCTCTAAAAATCCAGGTGTTTGGTACCTGAGCCACAACTTGAAGTCACCATGGAGGCTCCTTCCAGCTCCACCCTGCTCACACGACTCACGGTCTCAGACAAGTCAGGAGGCAAATGTAGTCGCTACACAAATCAGGAAAAGAGAGAGCGGAGAAAGGTGAGAGGATTATTAGATCCAGTGGCAAAAAAAACCCCACCTTCCACAGTGGATCTACGTACAAGAGATGGTTGCCTTCAGAGATGTTTATTCACAGAGTCATGTTGCCTTGAAATTGCATTAGATGCTTCAGCACTCTGCACAGCACTGCTAGTGTGTTGCTAAATGGTTCAGAGAGCTTTAGCGCTGATATGTCTCAGGGAAGCTGTGTGTGTGAGTGTGTGTGTGTGTGTTTGTGTGTGTGTGTGTGTGTGTGCGTGTGTGAAGGAATGGAGTTGTTCTGAAGTGTAGAGTATGCTCCATGACCAAAAAAATGCTTTATGGCAGTGGTGCCCAACCACCGACTGGTACCGGGCCGCACAAGAAATAAAAACAAACTAAAAATTTATTATTAAAGGCTTACTGGAATGAGATTTTCTTATTTAAACGGGGATAGCAGGTCCATTCTATGTGTCATACTTGATCATTTCGCGATATTGCCATATTTTTGTTGAAAGGATTTGGTAGAGAGCATCGACGATAAAGTTCGCAACTTTTGGTCGCTAATAAAAAAGCCTTGCCTTTACCGGAAGTAGTGACGTCACGGGTTGTAGGGCTCCTTACATCCTCACATTGTTTACAATCATAGCCTCCAGCAGCAAGAGCTATTTGGACCGAGAAAGCGAAGATTACCCCATTAATTTGAGCGAAGATGAAAGATTCGTGGATATGGAATGTTAGAGTGAATCACAAAAAAAAAAAAAAGGCGACGGCTCCAGGCGGCGGTAGTGGGAGCGTTTCAGATGTAATTAGACACATTTACAAGGATAATTCTGGAAAATCCCTTATCAGCTTATTGTGTTAATAGTGTTTTAATGAGATTATAAAGTCATACCTGAAAGTCAGATGGCTGCGGTGAAAAGATTCAGCAACACAAATGTCCAAAATACTGTGTAATTGAAAAGAGACGACTTTTAGTCGTGTTTGGTGCTGGGCTGAAATGTCCGTTCCAACCAATAACGTCACAAGCACGCGTCAACATACGCGTCATCTTTCCCAGACGTTTTCAACAGGATACCTCGCGGGAAATTCAAAATTGCAATTAAGTAAACTAAAAAGGCCGTATTGGCATGTGTTACCAAAATTGTAACATGGATGATACAGCAGAGGATTGGGAGAATGTCATGTGGTCAGATGAAACCAAAATATTACTTTTTGGTATAAACTCAACTCGTCGTGTTTGGAGGAAGAAGAATACTGAGTTGCATCCCAAGAACACCATACCTACTGTGAAGCATGGGGGTGGAAACATCATGCTTTCGGGCTGTTTTTCTGATAAGGGGACAGGACGATTGATCCATGTTAAGGAAAGAATGAATGGGGCCATGTATCGTTAGATTTTGAGCCAAAACCTCCTTCCATCAGTGAGAGCTTTGAGTGGTTGACCAAATACTTATTTTCCACCATAATTTACAAATAAATTCTTTAAAATTCCTACAATGTGAATTCCTGGCTTTTTTTTCACATTCTGTCTCTCACCGTTGAAGTGTACCTATGATGAAAATTACAGACCTCTGTCATTATTTTAAGTGGGAGAACTTGCACAATCGGTGGCTGACTAAATACTTTTTTTCCCAACTGTAGTTAGTGTTGCTTCTGGCAGAAGTTACACTGTGTGACACTGGTGAAAATAAGACCATTGGAAAAAATTTACCAATATATTCTTGTCATTGATGGAACAAGAAGGGGCTAAGAATACATTTGCGGTAAACATTTTTATATAAAGTGCCAATTCCATTAAAAAAATGTAATTTTACATGTAATGCTTCATGCAAAAATGTTTATGGGACTTTGTCATGATAAATATTTAAATGTGATTAATCACATTTTGTCCATAGTTAATCCATAATTAATCACAATTAATAGTTAAAAAAATATCTTTAATAAGTGTACTTCAGATGGATAATTTTCACGTTTTTAATCAACATGAGACTAGACAAATTGTTTGCCTTAGGCATGATTTTTTTTTTTTTTTAACAGCTCAACCCAAAATAGACACAAACACATTTTAAGCGCTGGAGTTGCATGCCTCAGTTTGGCAATACTTTTGTTCCTTAACTTATCTACTATATTTAAATGACGCAATAACAACCTATTATGATACTGTATGTCTGGTGGTCGTAAACAGTGCCTACGGACAGCAACAGTCAGGCTTGTTTGGTGTCCTATTCTTTTTATAATAATAATATGACCGACATTATCGGACATCTCTAATTATTGCAAATGTAGTATTGGAAATTATCGGTATCGGTTTCATACAGGTCACACTGAGGGTGGCCGTATAAACAACTTTAACAGTGTTACAAATATGCGCCAAACTGTGAACCCACACCAATCAAAAATGACAAACACATTTTGGGAGAACATCCGGCACCATAACACAACATAAACACAACAGAAGAAATACCCAGAAATCCTTGCAGCACTAACTCTTCCGGGACACTACAATATACACCCCCGCTACCCCCTACCCTCCCACCTCAACCCCGCCTCCCCAACCCTGCCCACTTCAACCTCGTCATGCTCTCTTAGGGAGAGCATGTCCCAAATTCCAAGCTGCTGTTTTGAGCCATGTTAAAAAAAAATGCACTTTGTGATTTCAATAATAAATATGTCAATGCCATGTTGGCATTTTTTTCCATAACTGGAGTTGATTTATTTTGGAAAACCGTGTTACATTGTTTAATGCATCCAGCGGAGCATCACAACAAAATTAGGCATTATAATGTGTTAATTCCACGGTCCGTCTCAGAAAATTAGAATATTTTGATAAAGTCTATGGAGATGATGATTTCATTTTCCAGCATGATCCGGCACCTGTCCACAGTACCAAAATCAGCAGTAATTGGTGTACTGACCATGGCATTACTGTCCTCGATTGGCCTGCCAACTATCCTGACCTAAACCCCATAGAGAATATGTGGGGTATTGTGAAGAAGAAGCTGAAAGACACCAGACCCAATAATGCAAATGAGCTGAAGGCCGCTATTGAAGCATCCTGGGCATCCATAACACCTCAGCAATGCCACAGGCCGATTGCCTCCATGCCTAGCCGCATTGATGCAGTAATCCGTGCAAAAGGATTCCCAACCAAGTACTGAGTGCATTAATTGACATTTTCAAATGTTTGATTTTGTTTTGCTGTTATAAATCTTTTTTTTTTTTTACTTGGTCTGAGGAAATATTCACATTTTTTGAGATAGGATTTTTGAGTTTTCTTCAGCTGTATGCCATAATCAGCAATATTAGAATAATAAAAGGCTTGCAATATTTCAGTTGATGTGTAATGAATCCAGAATGTATGACATTTTCATGTTTTTAGTTGCATTACAGAAAATAAAGGACTTTATCACAATATTCAAATTTTCTGAGACAGTCCTGTATATATATATATATATATATATATATATATATATATATATATATATATATATATATATACTATAGTCAAGATTTCTGTGGTTTATTCGTTATACAGTGCTCAATACCGGGATAGAGCAGAATATATGTTAGGTCAGGAAAAACCCAGAGGGGATCCCCTCTGTTTTTTCCTGACCTAACGTATATTTGTCTACACTATATATACACTATTCAACTTGTTTATCTTTCATCCTTTTTCCAAATAAGAATCAATAATGAATCTAATCATTAAGCCGAATTAAAACTTATAAATCTAAAAAATCTTATCAATTCCCATTCCTGTTACTGAATTTTAAGTGGCTTTTGCGGGTTAGGTTTTTGTATGGACTTTTCATATATTATTAGGTTGTTATATAAATGTCCCGTAAGAAGGCAATAAAAAACATGCAAGGAAAAAGCACATGCGCTGACAGATACGACTGTCGGGAGTCACTGGATTGGAGCTTTTTAGCTGAGTAGCTTGTTTCACAGCAAAGCTTATCTGCCGAGCAGCCCTGTGCCAACTCAGAGCACAAAGACGCAAAGAGGTTAATGAGGGCCACTCGCGTAAAGCCCTCTAAGACTAACACGCTAACTGCTATAAAGCCTAAGCGGGGCAACACTGCTCTCTTCAGAAAAGCCGCCCGATGGCCCTCTTGTGAACAAAGTGTTGAAGAGGCTCTGAGAGTGAAGTGTCAACGCTGTTGGCCAGCCTGAGCATCTACAGAGGAATCAGAACGAAGGCATCCTGGGTACAAGAGGCGGTAAACCCTGTAATTTGCCCTGAAAGAATCTGCCATGACATCTGAAACCTTCTGGTCAAAGCCTGCATCCCACATGCCCCCTATGACTACCCCCGCTCAGCCTATCCCTGTAAAGCTCCTCTGCCCACTGTGTCCTTACCCCCTCCAGACATGCAGCTTTAGGAGACTCCCACAGATACTTATCTCTTTCCTAATGAGTAGGTGTTTGGGTACAGGCTTTAACAGCATCATTATTAAGATATAATTCAGGACTACGCAATGCTCTTCATCCCTCCAGGGTAGACCTTTTCCTTCCTTCTTTTGCACTGTGCTGTTTTTACAGGGATCTAAAGACTTAAAACTACAAAACGTAGGCACACTTGCTGATGTTCAGGACTGTTATGGAGTTGTTTTCCTTTTTCTGCTGCCACTGTGACTAACAGATCATGGAGGCGTCAAACTCAAGAGGTCTGCTTTCTGTGAACTCAAGTCCTTTGTGGGTTGAAACAAGAGCAGCCGTCTTTATGCGGCCCAGCCGATTATGTTGGACAGGTGACTACTGAGAGACTGGGAAGGAGCTATAATTTAATGTAGGGTGCTGTAGGTAGGGTTACACAGGACTAAGAATGGCAGTGGCATGGTTTGGGATAAAAAAACATGTGGCTTCTGTTTTGTACTGTAGGTTTAATTGCCACATCTGCTAAGAAAATGGTGTGACGTATAACAGTAGTGCAACAACGAAGGTAAAAATAGCTGTCAGTGTGCTAAAAGCTAATAAAAGTGGCAACTCTCATTGACCAATCCACGGAGCAGCAGCTCGACCCAACTGCAGGTCAAGTCAATTTTATTTACTATATTGACCAAAATCTAGGCCTGGGCCAATATTCGATAAGTTAATTAACCGACGATAAATGATAAATGAAATGATAGTCGGTAAGTTTCCCAGCGTCGATAAATCGCCATGTGCATGTTCCAAAAGCATTCACACTTTCGTCACTTTTAGCGGCTACGAGCGTTTGTACCATAGCGGAAAGAAAAGAAAAGGGTGAAGCATCTTGTCCTCATTAAGTGTCTTTGACTCTTGGCGAGGCGACGCGGGGCCGCTCGCAGGCTATCAGCACAAAGTGCAACTAGTTAGCATGTAGCAGCAAACAAGAACAAAATGAACACAAAACCAAACACCACCGCATCAATGTGGGAACATTTCAGTTTAAACCTTTGGAACAAGATGAGCCTATAAAGACCGAGAAGCCTGTTTGCCGGATGCGCGCGACTACAACGCCCACTTGAAATACAAACACTCGACAGTCCAAATTCACTTCACACACTTTGCTTTGAGTAAAGAAGCCAGGTGACAAACAAGTCAGTGTAAGCAAAACAGCGCAAAATAGCGTGCGCTCACAGACATACATCGGCAAAGACATTCTGCCATTTAATGCTGTTATAAAAACAGCATTTTTTAAAAGTGCTTATATGTTGGTGTTCCTTACTTGGAGTCTGACAAACTTAATTTTGTTTTGCATATGACCTGTTAAAACATCTGTTTAAACTGTCTATTTTTACTCTGCACTTATATTTAAGAAGGCTCTAACTTGATTGCCAGTTAAGTAATGTACAACTTTAGTGAATCATATTTTATATAGCGCTTTTCTCTAGTGATTCAAAGCGCTTTTCATAGTCAAACCCAGTATCTAAGTTACATTTAAACCAGTGTGGGTGGCACTGGGAGCAGGTGGGTAAAGTGTCTTGCGGTGCTATCCCGGCTGTAATCTGTGATAATTCTCCCTGAATAAATGCTTCTGATATTCTGTACATCACATGTTGTACACGTTAATTGTCTTCATATTGCTGCATGACAATGTTTTAACTTTCTCTATTAATTATTACAAAGTAATATTGAACCTGCCAATCATTCTGTATCTGAGGACTCCACCAGAACATGTTATAAAACAATTTACACAATATTTCAGCCAGCCAGTCCCCAAACCCCCCAACCACCCATATTCCTAAACTGATGTACTAGCATTTCTTTAGGCGTAAATATCACAGAACAACATTACAAAACATCTCTGACAAAGCATGATCGTAATGGAAGACATTTTTATTTTGTTAATGTCAGGTTTTTGCCTAAATTGCCAAAATACCTGTGGCGGTGGGGCGTGATTTGAGGCGTGGTCGATATGATCACATTGCATCATTTGCCATGGTGTATATGTTCTTTAAAAACGCAGAACCATGTGAATATAATATCCATTCATCCATTTTCTACCGCTTGTCCCCTTTTGGGGTCGCTGGAGCTGCATTCAGGCGGTAGGCGGGGTACACCCTGGACAAGTCGCCACCAATATATTATTCTTAAATATTGTATGCAGCTGAGATAGGCTCCAGCACCCCCGGGACCCCGAAAAAGACAGGCGGTAGAAATGGATGGATGGATAGCATTAACATATATTTATTTCTTACATAATATCGTTTTGTTCTGAAGTGAATTGAAGTGAATTATATTTATATAGCGCTTTTCTCTAGTGACTCAAAGCGCTTTACATAGCAAAACCCAATATCTAAGTTACATTTAAACCAGTGTGGGTGGCACTGGGAGCAGGTGGGTAAAGTGTCTTGCCCAAGGACACAACGGCAGTGACACACTTCCCTCTGCGTCTTATTTATTCGTTTTGGTGAATTTAAGAGGTTTTAACACGAGTGCCTGCAACCCTATGGTGCGTTCATGGGCAATCAGTAAATATCAATCAACTATATTGTTTTTTTTTGACACTTTAAAACCGTCGACACGAGCTGTCAAGTTTTGGATTGCCTATTTTATTTGTAAGATAGAAAACACTGATAACTATTTACGTTCGGAATTTAGACACAGACTTTCCTCTGCGTCTTATTTATTCGTGTTTTGGTGAATTTAAGAGGTTTTAACGCGAGTGCCTGCAACCAATGGTGCGTTCAGGGGCAATTACTAATCATCCATCAACAGTTTTGTTTTTTGACACTTAAACCATTGACACGAACTGTCAAGTTTCAGGTTACCTATTTTATTAGTAGATAGGAAGCACTGATAACTATTTACGTTCGGAATTCAAACACACACTTCCCTCTGCGTCTTATTTATTCGTTTTGGTGCATTTAAGAGGTTTTACCGCGAGTGCCAGCAACCAGGGACAATCAGTAATTATCCATCAGTGGTTCTCTATTTTTATTCAATTTGTTCAACTTCTTTCTCCGACGTATTGCTGGCACATATATGTGTCAATGGCGAATTAAATCCCCCACAGTAGCAACATGGCTATGCTACCGTGCTCGGGTATGAAAATAAAGCGTGCTAAAGACAATATTAATCGTGCAAGGATATCTTAAATGACAATGTTGCTTCTGCAGCCTTTGGCGACGCTAACAAACTAAACTAGCGCCCGCGTTAGCATCGTGCTAGCACAAAGCTAACCGGAAGTGAGGGAGAAAACATCCAACATTGGCGACGTCCAAGCAGGGTAAAAAAGGTCGTGGACGCTCGGCACCACAGCAGCAAAATGTTTTCTCTCGGTCAGCAGGGAGTGTATTTTCAAATTGTTGCTACTTTTTCTACATTGTCCTGTGTTGAGATTTTTTTTATTTTTCAAGCGAGTTCTCCAATCTTTTTAGTCACTCTTTTATAAAAAAAGACTGGCAACACATCTCGCATCTATTTTTGGTGTTATTAGAGACTATACTCCAGTATGTTTGGAGACTCTTAACTTCTGTCGCTCCACGCATGCAATGAAAAGCAAGCAGCAGAGTGCCTGACGTCACACTTGCTTTGCGTTGCTGGGAGCCTTTTTTCTCATTAAAAGCCGCAAGTGTCATCTTAAATTGTGAAGATCACTATCAACGGGTATATCACGAATATATTAAAGTACGTCTTCAGCGTGGGCACGCTGCCTCCGCTCCAGACAACCCTGTGCATATGGCTTACGTCATCACAACATCGGTTTTGGGAGTGCTGTTCCGGTGATTACAATACGTCTTTTTCTGGCCAAATTTTTGGTGCATTTTGAGTCAATAGTTTGCAAGTGATAAACTATGCAAAGCCATTCATACTCACTGAACACACCGTGTCGGCGGGGAATGAGCGAGTGTTGTGTGTCTAGACCAGTGGTTCTTAACCTGGGTTCGGTGAGTCGGCCTCAGGGGTTCGGCGGAGGTCAAAACACACCCGACTCATCATGTCAATAAAAACTTCTCCCTATTAGGGTACTACGGATACAGCAACAGCTGAAGTAACACTGATTTGCGGGTGTGTCATTTGTTGTGAGTTTATGTACTGTGTCGGTTTTGTTCTTTGAACAAGGTGATGTTCATGCACGGTTCATTTTATGCACCAGTAAAAAAAACATGGTAACACTTTAGTATGGGGAACATATTCACCATTAATTAGTTGCTTATTAACATGCAATTTAGTAACATATTGGCTCTTAACTAGTCATTATTAAGTACTTATTAATGCCTAATTCGGCATGGCCTCATTATAACCCTAACCCTCTAACCCTAACCAAATAACTCCAAATTAAGTCTTTGTTACTTAGAATATGTTCCCCTAGTGTCAAAAAACCTCTAAATTAAGTCTTTGTTACTTAGAATATGTTCTCCATACTAAAGTGTACCAAAAACACATAACTTTGTCTTGAATTTGAAAAAAAAAAACATTTTATTTTTCACTAAAAAGGGTTCGATGAATGCGCATATGAAACTAATTGGGTTTGGTACCTCCAACAAGGTTAAGAACCACTGGTCTAGACAGTGGACTGTCAGACACACAACAGAGCGAGTAAGAGTGAGTGACAACAGAGTTTGAGGGTAGATCAGCCAGTAGCTGACGAAAATATTAGGAAAAATATACCTTATTTCGTTGAATTGCTGCAGGGCATATAGTATGTGCCTACCTTGAATTACTGCCGGGTCAAACTCGCTTCCCAAAATAATTAGCGCATGCTTAGTATTATCGCCTGGTCAAACTAGTGACGTCACGAGTGACACTTCCCCTGTCATCATTTTCAAAATGGAGGAGGCTGATTTCAATACCGGTAATTTGAAATCGCATAAAGGGAAGAAGATTAAGAGCTATTCAGTAGGATTTAAGGTCCAAGCTTACATCGCACTCAGATTTTTACTGCATACCTTTGGTAAGTGCCGGAGTGAGAAGAGGTTTTAAAATAATTAGTGCATGCTTACTTATACCGCATGCCTTTGGTAAGCGCAGGAGTGAGAAGAGGTTTGAAATTAATTAGCGCCACGGCGGCAATTCAGGGAAATACAGTATGCATTATTACATTGGTGCCCTCCAATCCCCCAGAGTTACCCACAGGGTACCAACAAGCATGTAATTAAACCTGGGACACGATGGCACGCCTCGCCGTTCTCTTGGCACTGCCGCTCATTTCTCAAAACTCAGAAATACTCCCGTGCGGTTCAACTATACATCCATCCATCCATCCATTTTCTACTGCTTATCCCTTTTTGGGTACCAGGGGGTGGTGGAGCCTATCTCAGATGCAATCAGGCGGAAGGCGGGGTAACCCTGGACAAGTCGCAACCTCATCAAGTTACAAAAAATGCCAGGAGTGGCACAGCAAACCTGTGTTGGTGTGTACATCTAAACGGATTACTGAGTTGCGGAGACACAATAAGCATTACCAACATTTTCCTCCTTTTCTCAACTGCCCGCCACTGGCGCAAAGTTCAGACGAAAAGCTATAAAAGCCCAAAATACGACCGTAACATCAACCATGTACTAAGGGACCTCGTATCCATCTACTTCTTAAAGACACACCAAAATACCTGACACAATTACATTTTATTTGGTCAAAAGACACATGTCCTATATACTGTGAGCAGTGCAAATAATGTTTTCTGTAGTATGTGCCTTTTGTGCATAGTCTTACTTTTTCACTTGTTTGCCTTTTTATAGCACTGTGCAATGGCATATTTATTTTAGTTAGCCCTTTGTCTTTTGTGTACTTTATTGTATTAATAATGAATTGCTTTTCCATCCGTTTCCTACCGCTTGACCCGTTCGGGGTCTTGGGGGGTGCTGGGGCCTATCTCAGCTGCATTCCGGCAGAAGGTGGTGTACGCCCTGGACAAGTCACCCACCTCATCACAGGGCCAACACAGATAGACAGACAACATTCACACTCACATTCACACAATTTATTGTTGCCATGCAACTTGTTGATTGTTTTTGGAGGTGAGAGGAAGCCGGAGTACCCGGAGGGAACCCAAGCAGTCACGGGGAGAACATGCAAACTCCACACAGAAGGATCCTGAGCGCAGGATCGAACCCAGGACCTTTGTACTGTGAGGCAGACACACTTACCCCCCTTCCACCATGCTGCCCTGAATTGCTTTTACAGTTTCATTTTAAAATGAAAGCAAAGTTACTGTTTGTCTAAAACAAAAAGTGCAATAAAATATGTTTTAATTAACAGTAAATAATCATGATTTCAATATTGACACATATATTTGTGATTACAATTTTGGGCATAATAATGCAGCCCTTCTTTATATTTTACAATCTATCAGTTGCTATTTCACCGATAAATATTCCTATTGTCCTTTTTAAAAAAAAAAATGTGTCCAACAATATAAAAAAGTTTTTTTTTAATATTCTAATTCACAACACAATTTAACTACATCACTTTTCACATGCAGATGGCCTTGAAACATACTCGTCATACGTCAAATAAAACCAACCAGTTTGGTGACAGAGGAAAGGAAAAACAGATCCTTTAAAACCTCTAAAATGGGACCCCAAAACTGCTTGTGGAAAATTCCCACTGGAAAACTAGCATGTTCTACGGATGATAAATTAGTAAAATCTTTCATCTCACACTGAGATCCCCGCTCTTCCTCTGCAAACTCACATATTGGCCTTGAGGGGGCCTCCAGACGCTACTGCTTCCAACCTCTGCCAAACCTCACCTGCGTAACCTTTCGTGTCGTTAGCTCAGTCAAGTGTAATTGAAACAGAAAAACAATGCATTGATCAAGCCTGGACTCAGTCCTGCTTAGTGCACTGCAGCGGAAACCCGAGAGCGAGCAGGGATGGAGGAAAATCAATCACATATACATCATCCTCAGAGGGTGTAGGGAGTAAAAAAAAATATATCACACATCACATCATTGTCTGGCTGTCACGCACTCACGGTCCTGGCTTGGCTGCGTGTGTTTGGCTCTGGGCTCTGCGGGCCCACTGAGCATGTGCAGAGCGAAGGTCAAAGCAATCCAGAAGTGCGGCTCAGCTCCTCTAACCTCCGATTTCGGGGGCACATGTGAACAATCAATGGTAACATCAAAGTTGGGAGGGAGGAGCAGACAAAACCAATCGATCGGCTTGGCACATTCAGGGAAAGCCGAGCTAGTTACTGCCCGTCACCAATACTGCAAGCTTACAAAGATGTAATGAGCAGGTTTCACTAAAGGTGAGAGGCCAGGCCTGTACGGACACCAAATTAACAGAGGTCAGTAGAGGGCTTAAGACGCGCAGTCTGGGAATATGCTTCCCAACGACCTGCACTCTCCATGGTGTAAACAAGGACATCCGGAAAACCCTCAGAGGCATCGTGGGGTGTACGGGTGAGAGAAGTCTTTCCCGGCTGCCTGGCAACCTTGGCGGGGGTGGAGAAACTGAGGTTAGGCGGGGGATGCTGGATATGAGCGGACGGCTCGAAATTAGACCATTGGATGCAGAGCGGAGTAAACGTGAATGTGGATGTGAGCCACTTTGTTAGTGAAGCTGTATGTTAGAAAGTGTGATGTTGGAGCTCCCTCCTTGCAGTTCAGCTCCGATGCGTGGCCAGGGGGGGTGGTGGGGTCGAGGGGCATGCTGGCAAAGCTCCAAACGAGCGCTAAGCACTTGAAATGAGCCCTCGGGACCAGCCCACAGACTAGATTTCCCTAAGAGGGTTACCAATATCACCCCACAATGGACAATTCCATTCAGCTTACCAATCAACCCAAAGAGCCTCTTCTTAAGGAATATGGCGTTTCATACTGCTTGATATTCGTATACAGCGGCAGATTTTTGTCGGGATTAAATTATTGTTTAATGGTTCAGAAAATGCACAGCATCACTGCTGTTCATTCTACAATTATTACCTCATGATTTAGTATGCATACATTATATTCACAGTCTTAAACTGACATTTTCCTGCAAGAGCTTAAAAAGAAACCTACACACAGAGCAGCGCCATCAAAGGCATTCCATCAGTGGTAACGGCTTGCTAATGACCAGAGTATTTAGGTGCTAATTTTTAACGAGTCATTTCTCCCATAGTGTTTAGGCCAGACTTTGAAATGGCCCGTGTCACTGTAAATCTTAAAACTATGGGAAACCCAACACCTTGTTGGGAACACATGACGACCGGTCTGGCCGTTCAAATCAGATTAGCTGGGCTGGAGCACGCTGATGGAAGTGACACGATATTTACCATTAAATACCAACTTAGCGCAAACCATTGTAGTCGCCATTTCTTCTGTAAATAAGCTCTTAAATAACATGAAGTGAGTGAAATGAGGGACAATCACATTATATTAATGAATAAGGATCGGTGATATAGCTTAAAATCTATATTGCAACACAAATTGCAGCCTCTTGCAATAATTATATATGTATATAGATGTTTTTATATGTATAAATATATATACAATCGTGGTCAAAAGTTTACATACAATTGTAAAGGACATAATTTCAAGGCTGTCTTGAGTTTCCAGTAATTTCTTATTTTTTTGTGATAGTGATTGGAGCACATGTCTTTGTCACAAAAAACATTCAGGAGGTGTGTTTATTTTATGAATATATCATAAGTCTACTAAAAATGTGACCAAATCTGCAGGGTCAAAAGTATACATACAGCAACATACATTATCAATTTTGGTAATGTAGAACATTTACAATCAAATTAAATTAGCTTCTTGGCAAGGCCTCTTAACTTCATGTCGCTGATTATGATTGACGACACCTGTTGACTTCTCTGAGCCCATTTAAATAGGGCTCATGTGTTGCAGTCATTAGACTCGGTTACAAATGCGACAATGGAAAATCAAAGGAACTCAGCACAGATCTGAAAAAAACGAATCATTGACTTGAACAAGTCACGAAAGTCACTTGGAGCTTAAGGTCCCAAGGAAAACTGTGCAGACAATTGTTCATAAGTATAAAGTGCATGTCACAGTTTTGTCACTGCCACAATCAGGAAGAAAATGCAAGCTATCACCTGCTGCTAGGAGAAAATTGGTCAGGATGATCAAGAGTCTACCGAGAACCATCAAAAAACAGGTCTGCAATGAATCGGAAGCTGCTGGAACACAGGTGTCAGTGTCCACAGTCAAGCGTTATTTGCATCACCATGGACTGAGAGGCTACCATGCAAAAAGGAAACCCTTTCTCCAGAACCGACACCTTAAGGCTCGTCTGAAGTTTGCTGCTGATCACATGGAAAAAGATAAGAATCTTCTGAAGGAAAGATCTGTGGTCAGATGAAAAAAAAACTGAGCTGTTTGGCCACAATACCCAGCAATATGTTTGGAGGAGAAAAGGTGAGGCCTTCAATCCCAGTGTCACCAATCCTACCATCAAGCATGGTGGTGGTAGTATTATGCTCTGGGCCTGTTTTGCAGCCAATGGAACTGGTGCTATACAGAGAGTAAATGGGACAACAAAAAAAGAGGATTACCTCCAAATTCTTAAGGATACTGTATATATATCTATATATCTATCTATATGTATATGTGTATGTATATGTGTATATATATATATATATATACATATATCTATATATATATATATATATATATATGTAGATATATCTATCTATATATATATATATATATATATATATATATATATATATATATATATATATATATATATATATATACAAACCCCGTTTCCATATGAGTTGGGGAATTGTAATAAATGTAAATATAAACGGAATACAATGATTTGCAAATCATTTTCAACCCATTTTCAGTTGAATATGCTACAAAGACAACATATTTGATGTTCAAACTGATAAACATTTTTTTTTTTGCAAATAATCATTAACTTTAGAATTTGAAGCCAGCAACACGTGACAAAGAAGTTGGGAAAGGTGGCAATAAATACTGATAAAGTTGAGGATTGCTCATCAAACACTTATTTGGAACAACCCACAGGTGTGTAGGCTTATTGGGAACAGGTGGTGCCATTATTGGGTATAAAAAAAAGCTTCCCAAAAAATGCTCAGTCTTTCACAAGAAAGGATGGGGCGAGGTACACCGCTTTGTCCACAACTGCGTGAGCAAATAGTCAAACAGTTCAAGAACAACGTTTCTCAAAGTGTAATAGCAAGAAATTTAGGGACTTCAACATTTACGGTCCATAATATCATCAAAAGGTTAAAAGAATCTGGAGAAATCTCTCCACGTAAGCGGCATGGCTGGAAACAAATATTGAATGACCGTGACCTTCGATCCCTCAGACGGCACTGTATTAAAAAACGACATCAATCTCTAAAGGATATCACCACATGGGCTAAGGAACACTTCAGAAAACCACTGTCACTGAATACAGTTTGTCGCTACATCTGTAAGTGCAAGTTGAAGCTCTACTATGCAAAGCAAAAGCCATTTATCAACAACATCCAGAAACGCCGCCAGCTTCTCTGGGCCCGAAATCATTTAAGATGGACTGATGAAAAGTGGAAAAGTGTTCTGTGGTCTGACGAGTCCACATTTCAAATTGTTTTGGAAATATTGAACATCGTGTCACCCGCACCAAAGGGGAAGCGAACCATCCAGACTGTTATCAATTCAATGTTCAAAACAACATATGATGCCTTACAAGCACCGTCTTTTTCATGAGCGCACCTGCTTATTTCAGCAATAAAATGCCAAGCCACATTCAGCACGTGTTACAACAGCATGGCTTCGTAAAAAAAAGAGTGCGGGTACTTTCCTGGCCCGCCGTACATTATGAAGCGTAAAATACGACAATGGAGACCCCGTACTGTTGAACGACAGAAGCTCTACATAAAACAAGAACAGGAAAGAATTCCCCTTTCAAAGCTTCAACAATTAGTTTCCTCAGTTCCCAAACGTTTATCGAGTGTTGTTAAAAGAAAAGGTGATGTAACACAGTGGTGAACATGCCCTTTCCCAACTGTTTTGGCACGTGTTGCAGCCATGAAATTCTAAGTTAATTATTATTTGCAAAAAAAAATCTAATTTTTGAGTTTGAACATCAAATATCTTGTCTTTGTAGTGCATTCAATTGAATATGGGTTGAAAAGGATTAGCAAATCATTGTATTCCGTTTATATTTACATCTAACACAATTTCCCAACTCATATGAAAATGGGGTTTGTATATATATATATATATATATATATACATACATATATATATATATATATATATATATATATATATATATATATATATATATATATATACATACATACATACATACATATATACACACACACATATATATATATATATATATATATATATATATATATATATATATATATATATATATATATACATACATACATACATATATATATGTATTTCCATCCATTTTCTACCACTTATTCCCTTTTGGAGTCGCGGGGGGCGCTAGTGACTATCTCAGCTACAATCGGGCGGAAGGCGGTGTACACCCTGGACAAGTCGCCACCTAAACACAGGGCAAACACAGATAGACAGACAACATTCATACTCACATTCACACACTAGGGCCAATTTAGTGTTGCCAATCAACCTATCCCCAGGTGCATGTCTTTGGAGTTGGAAGGAAGCCAGAGAGTACCCGGAGGGAACCCACGCATTCACGCGGAGAACATGCAAACTCCACACAGAAAGATCCCAAGCCCGGGATTGAACCCAGGACTACTCAGGACTTTCGTATTGTGAGGCAGACGCACTAACCCTTCTTCCACCGTGAATCCCATATATATATATATATATATATATATATATATATATATATATATGTATATATATATATATATATATATATATATATATATATATATATATATATATATATATATATATATACACACACACATATACCAGTGACGTGCTGTGAGGTTCATGGCTGGTTAGGCACAGACTTCATCACAGTCAGATTTATAAACATATGAACCCTATAGAGTATCTTATTCACCATTTGATTGGCAGCAATTAATGGGTTATGTTTAAAAGCTCATACCAGCATTATTCCCTACTTATTGGTACTCAGCATCAAGGGTTGGAATTGGGGGTTAAATCAACAAAAATAATTCCCAGCCGTTGCTTTTCACTGCTCCCCTCACCTCCCAGGGGGTGAACAAGGGGATGGGTCAAATGCAGAGGACAAATTTCACCACACCTAGTGTGTGTGTGACAATTATTGGTACTTTAACGAACTGTCTTATTGTGGCAGTCCGCTCCCTGTATGATCAGTGCCAGAGCTTGGTCCGCATTGCTGGCAGTAAGTCGGACACATTTCCAGTGAGGGTTGGACTCCGCCAAGGCTGTCCTTTGTCACCGATTCTGTTCATAACTTTTATGGACAGAATTTCTAGGCGCAGCCAAGGCGTTGAGGGGATCCGGTTTGGTGGCCACGGGATTAGATCTCTGCTTTTTGCAGATGATGTAGTCCTGATGGCTTCATCTGGCCGGGACCTTCAGCTCTCACTGGATCGGTTCGCAGTCGAGTGTGAAGCGACCGGAATGAGAATCAGCACCTCCAAGTCCGTGTCCATGGTTCTCGCCCGGAAAAGGGTGGAGTGCCATCTCCGGGTTGGGGAGGAGACCCTGCCCCAAGTGGAGGAGTTCAAGTACCTAGGAGTCTTGTTCACGAGTGGGGGAAGAGTGGATCGTGAGATCGACAGGCGGATCGGTGCGGCGTCTACAGTAATGCGGACGTTGTATCGATCCGTTGTGGTGAAGAAGGAGCTGAGCCAGAAGGCAAAGCTCTCAATTTACCGGTCGATCTACCTTCCCATCCTCACCTATGGTCATGAGCTCTGGGTCATGACCGAAAGGATAAGATCACGGGTACAAGCGGCCGAAATGAGTTTCCTCCGCCGGGTGGCGGGGCTCTCCCTTAGAGATAGGGTGAGAAGCTCTGCCATCCGGGAGGAACTCAAAGTAAAGCCGCTGCTCCTCCACATCGAGAGGAGCCAGATGAGGTGGTTCGGGCATCTGGTCAGGATGCCACCCGAACGCCTCCCTAGGGAGGTGTTTAGGGCACGTCCAGCTGGTAGGAGGCCACGGGGAAGACCCAGGACACGTTGGGAAGACTATGTCTCCCGGCTGGCCTGGGAACGCCTCGGGATCCCCCGGGAAGAGCTAGACGAAGTGGCTGGAGAGAGGGAAATCTGGGCTTCCCTGCTTATGCTGCTGCCCCCGCGACCCGACCTCGGATAAGCGGAAGATGATGGATGGATGGATGGATAACTTAATGTAGCAAGTACTTTAGCTATTATAGTATAGTATAAATAAATTACACTTATTATTATCATTATTAGTGATAATACTGCTAACATTAAAAATAAAAAATAATAACATGTATGTAAAAAATAACAAACACGACAGTACACAGTGTTGTCACTATGACAGGTGTAACCGCGCTCCAGCGGCCGTGTTCATTCATTGTCTTTACTGTAGCATGAAAAATGCAGATGGCCTTAAAACGCCACAATACTCAGTCACCATATTTAAGTACCCAAAATAAAGACTCGACATAAATATAAATTCAATCGGATCAGAAACATTAGAAGAAACGGGATTAAAACCCGATGCTAACCGCCCGTAGAAAATACATGTGTAGCAGACAAATTCACCTACGGCGTAATATCTCAACATCGACACTCTTTCGTCGCAACTCAGCCCTGATGGTCGGCACCTATGAGTTTACAATTAGTTGTGAAATGTTGGACGGTTGATTTTACGATATGCAGGCAAACGACAACTTTGAAACATACCGGCTTCAGATGTCCCAGGCTTAGCCGAGTAGTGCAATAATGATCTCTGGGATCACTAGCAGACTCTACCACCAGGAGGCCGGAGAACAGGTGCCTCACATTGTGCGTCTTCGCAGCCGTTTTATGATTGCCCAGCACAAGAAATACGTTACACACATACACAGTTGTTGACAAAATACACTGTACATTATATACCTCAGCTAACTAAACTATGGAAATGTATTCTATAATTCATATAGCAATACGGTCTCACTGCACAGCAGCCAGCAGTTAGCCGAGTCATTGCGCAATCCACGGGGAGGCTCAAGTGGCTGTGACTCACCGCAAGTAATTCTCAGTATTTGAACGGCAAATGTGAAAATTAGGCGATTTTGAATAAACAATTATTTAAAACTGGTGAAGTTAAATGGAAAATAACTTTATAGTATAATCACTGGATACATATAACAATATAATTATTATTTTTTTTCTTTTTTTCTTTCCATGATGCCCCTGATTGCACGTCACTGACATATATATATATATATATATATATATATATATATATATATATATATATATATATATATATATATATATATACATATATATATATATATACATGTATGTATGTATGTATGTATGTATGTATGTATGTATATATATATATATATATATATATATATATATATATATATATATATATATATATACATATATATATCAGAATGAAATATTTGGTATCTAAATTAAAATAGAACTATTTCAAAACGTTTTATAAAGGCTCCTAGTTTGCCTGTTGATGCATGTGGTAACATATTGCGTCATTTCCAGTTGTATTATTTTCTCACAACTATTTTTAATCTACATGCTAATTTAGAATTAATAGCTCCTACTTTCTGTTGTAAGATGGTTCTATCGACACCTCTGTTAAAATGTACCAAGTGCTTCATATGTTTTTTAGATCATTTACATTTGTTTTGGTCGGTACTATACATGTAAGTATTTACAAGTAGTTACAGAGGCAGTATTGGTCCCACCGATGCTAATACTTAAAATTTCCCATTCATCTAGCCATCCTTTTTATATACCTCTTATCTTCATTAGGTTCATGGGTGAGCCTGAGCCTATCCCGGCTGACTTCGGCTAACTGCCAGTCCTTCAGTGATGATAACTTTAAGAAATATAATTTATGTGCCACCATGGAGATGAGGATTAGTGACTTAGAAGCAGCTTTGCACTGTGGAGGGGCGTTAGCAGCTAGCAGGAATACTACATGCATGCGTTTGTTTGCTTGAAGCTGTCAAATTATTGGGACACATCTCGAATGTGTCATCAATATGCATTATCACGATATGGTGATAGAATCAAAAGCTCTTTTCTATCATCAGCCAACCCTACTTATGAAGTCAGTGAACTCCATACAAGGGTTAGGGAACCTATGGCTCTAGAGCCAGATGTGGCTCTTTCGATGACTGCACCTGGCTCTCAGATAAATCTTAGCTGACATTGCTTAACACGATAACTAATGAATAATTCCGCTGGTAATCACAGTGTCAAAAATAACGTTCAAAATATAAAACATTCACATGCATTTTAATCCACCCATCCGGTTTCTACCGCATCTGTTCAAGAAGTCGCATTAACGGTAAGAATTATTTTATTTATCGTTGGTTTGCTTCAGAATAACAATGTTATTAAAACGTATAAGAGACTTATTATACTCTAGAAATGTTGGTCTTACTTAAAAATGCACTCGTTTAGTTGTATTCAGTGTTACAAAAATATATTATATGTCTCTCACAGAAATACTTTTTAAAATATTTGGCTTGTATGGCTCTCTCAGCCAAAAAAGTTCCTGACCCCTGCTCCATACTGTAGGACAACTAAAATTCCTCAGACAACAGGCTGATCATTGGAATACTTTCATAAATAGGCAGCTCAAAATTGTAGTACAACCATTCCCAGTTTATTTTTGTCACACATTCCCAGAGTTGCCCTTCTATCTGCTGACTAAACCACCTCCCAGTGCCATAATCCCTCACGCCGATAAAATTACACCCTATTGTGTGGGAAAATCATTTGCTGGATTCATAGGAACAAATGTTAACTTTAACCCTCACATAATGAGGTGATGTGCTTTTCAATTTGAGAAGCACAGCATCATCCTATTTACCCCGGCTGTTTCACAGAAGACTTCCGCTAGACAGAAAAAAAATTGCAGAAAGAGCCCTGGTGTAAATCCTGTCACTTGGGTAATTTTACCTCACCTGCAAGCAAACAAAAGCGGAGAAGCTCAACCTTCCTCTTCTTTCGTGGTAACAAAGAGCGCAACACGATCCTTGGCCTTGCATAAGGAATAACCTGTTGACCCCAAGTGTTTGTCATTTCTAAAGTTGAATCGTCTTACATCATTTCATTTACGACCTTCATTCTCTATCTCACTATTTCAGTCTACTGATTCCGTAGACGAGGAGAGTTCATAGTTATCAAGAGGTGTCTACTTCCTTTGGGTCATTATACACATTGTGATTAACAGTAAACAGCCAATTAACAGCCAAATACTTTTCTTGGGAAATGGAGGTAACCTGTTTCCTTAGCCAGAATATTCCAAGAAACAATCATAATGACAATGGGATATACGCCTCACAGGCCAGCAATGTGCTTCTGCTTCATGGCCAATTCCACTGACAGAAAGAAGACTAAGCATTTTAAGCGTCATTATGCTCTCAAATACTACAAGAATGTGCGACTGATGACAACTGATTTTCATTTTAAGTGAGCAGGGTTTAACAGGAAATTGGCTGGTTGGAAATATTTCATGTTTATTTTCAAAAAATCGAACATAATCCCTATTTCTGTTCTTTTGAGTAGGTATAGCTCGCGCTTCGTCCACTTACCCTTCACGGTCCATAGACTGATGTAAAACAGCATTTGATAGCATCTGTCATGTTACTAAACATGACATGCATGGTAATCAGTTAGCTCCACAGTGCTTCTGAATAAGCAAACGGACAAACAAGGGGCCAAAGTGTAAGTGCGCTGTAACATAACAACTTGACTTGTTATCACCATCATCCTCATCATATTCAACTGAGGTCCTCCTCTGGGGGGTGCTTCTGCTTGGGCCTGTCAAGGCCTTTGACAGGGAGCGCTGCGTGGGGCCATTTGGTCTCTTTTCAGATCTGTTTTGTTTCTCTTTGCAGGCCACTGTCGGTATGGACTGTGGGCGTTGTAGGTTGACAGGGTTGGGGGGCGAGGGCACATTCACCCGAGCAGTGGTGGGTAGCATGGGGGAAGGGTTAGTTGGTGTTATGGACTTGGGCACAGCCAGGGAGTGCTGGTCTTACCCCTGGGGTGACATGGAGCCAAAGGGGAAAGGGAGCGGGATAGAGGGCGTAGAGTACAAACATATTTAAGTGCTGCCTTCACTACACATAGCCCCATAGCAAAGAGAGGGGAGCCATGGGTTATGACAGCACTATCTGGGGGACCTCTTGCGCCCTCCCACCCATCCAACACACATTTCACTATGAAAGTCCTCAGGTTAAAGCATCTCTGACACATCTGGTAAGAGCAGGTTTTCCAGTGCTATATAGACACCGTGTAGTAATAACCACACTCTACAGAGGGTTCCCATTCAAACTTGACTCCTGCCCAAAACTAGTGTGCTTAACATTGTCCCTTTAATGTTGACACCATGGTTTAGTGCATTGTTTTTCAACCACTGTGCCGACACAGTCTGGTGTGCCGTGGGAGATTATCTAATTTCACCTCTTTGGGTTAAAAATATTTTTGCAAACCAGTAATTATTGTCTGTAGATTATGTGTTGAGTGTTGGTAGTGTCTCGAGCTTGGCAGAGTAACCGTGTAATACTCTTACACTCTTAAGTAGCACGGTAGCTAATTGCTTCGTAGATGTCGGAAACAGCGGAGGGCAGCATGCAGGTAAAAAGGTCCGTAATGCTTAAACCAAAAATAAACAAAAGGTGAGTGCCCCAAAGAAAAAGGCATTGAAGCTTAGGGAAGGCTATGCAGAACGAAACTAAAACGGAACTGGCTAAAAAGTAAACAAAAACAGAATGCTGGACGACAGCAAAGACTTACTGTGGAGCAAAGACGGCGTCCACAAAGTACACCTGAACATGACATGACAATCAACAATGTCCCCCACAAAGAAGGATAAAAACAACTGAAATATTCTTGATTGCTAAATCAATGTAGATGCGGGAAATATCGCTTAAAGAAAGACATAAAACTGCTACAGGAAAATACCAAAATATTTAAAATAGGATAGCAAGACAAGAACTAAAACACTACACACAGGAAAACAGCAAAAAAGTCAAAATAAGTCACGACGTGATGTGAAAAGTCGTGACAGTACACCTACTTTGAGACAAGAACTATAGTGATGCATGGTTGGTTATGGTTTAAAATCGTATACAACAATTGCGACAACGACGTTTTAATGTCAACTGAGTTTTGTTTTTTAATGATTTCTGCTGGTGGTGTGCCCCTGGAGTTTTTCAATCCGTCAATTTCTACTGATTCTTGTACATTCAAACAGTGCCGTATTTCGATTACATTAGTTGGCACTGGCTCAAGCACTTGGGCAAGAAACAAGCAGTCAATCACTCAAAGCGGACTCAGTCATACAGCCTCTAAGTAATGTTGCAATTTTCCATGCCAACAACGCAAGAAAAAGGTGCTCAAAAGTACAGACAGGCTCCCCATATCAAAATGCGTTAGCTCGATGCTAATTTACCATATACATGCTGAAGATTAGCATGAGAGATTTTACGTGGCAAACAAATGCAGTAATGAAAACTGCAACTAAGATGCACGTTACAATCAAACAGCTTGTGTGTTATAAATACAATACTTGAAACTAGGGCTGTCAAGTGATTAATTTTTTAAATCAGATTAATCACACTCTATGTATTATTTGCTTGCATAAATAAAATGTTCTTTAAAAAAATACCCTAATATATGGACACAAATGTAATTTTAAAGTTAGAATGTCTTACGGCACTGTTTTTTCAAATGATTTATTCGACTGCAAGTCATTGATTTGCTCAAAACTTGGTGACAGTAAGTACAGTAAGAAACTAAGCGCACAATTTTTTTTGGTCTTAAATAGAAATGTTTCCTGCTTAACTTGATAAAAATAAACATGTTTTTATACCAGGAGTATGTCCTGCTTACTGTATTTCCTTGAATAGCCGCCGGGGCGCTAATTCATTTAGAACCTCTTCTTACTCCTGCGCTTATTCAAGGCATGCGGTAAAAGTAAGCAGGCGTTAATAATTCTAAAACCTCTTCTCACCCCTGCGCTTACCAAAGCCATGCAGTATAAAATTGAGTGTGATTAAAAAATAAATAAATAAATAAATAAAGAAATTCTGCGGCCGTGACCCGGTGGTTGGGGACAACTGCTCTACAACATGTCATCGCGCCCTCCTTTACACAATGCTATCTGCGGGCCAGCCTGACGTATGCATATCGCTGCTTCTCAGAAGAGATTGCAATGAATACTTGGTCAACAGCCATACCTTTTACACTGATGGTTGTGATACAAACAACTTTAACACTCTTACTAATATGCGCCACACTCTGTGAACCCACACCAAACACATTTCTGGAAAACATTGGCTCTGTAACACATTATAAACGCAACATAAGAATTACCCAGAATGCTATGCATCCATGACTCTTGGCTATATTATACACGCGCCCCCAAACCCGCCCACCTCAACCGACGCACGGAGAGGGGGTGGAGGGGGGGTATATAATACAGCCAAGAGTCATGGATGCATTGGAATTCTGGGTAATTCTTATGTTGCGTTTATAATGTGTTACAGAGCCAATGTTCTCCAGAAATGTGTTTGGTGTGGGTTCACAGAGTGTGGCGCATATTAGTAAGAGTGTTAAAGTTGTTTTATATATCAAAACCATCAGTGTGATCTGTATGGCTGTGGAACATAGTAACACATAGTAAAAGCAAAAAAAAAAACTCCTCCGTCATTTTGACAAGGACGACAGGGGAAGCGTCACTTGTGACGTCACGACTTTGACCCGGCGGTAAAAGTAAGCATGCGCTAATAAATTTGGGGAGCGAGTTTGACCCGGCAGTAATTCAAGGCAGGCGCATATTACATGCCCGGCGGCTATTCAAGGAAATACGGTAACTTAAAACAGAATAAATTCAGTGTGCAGCTTTATGACAGAGCAAGTCTCCAACTGTCATCATTATGAAAACTACTGTGACAAAAAGAGAGGTGAGAAATTTGTTTCACGAATATGACTGCCGACATTTCAATTGTGCTTTATTTATGAATGAGATCCCCCTCAGTGAGATAATTGTCTTTATGCTATATTGTATAATTTGTCATCAAATACAATTATCACATACACTCATAGCTCATTAAAGTGGAACAAATTACAAGCCACTAATAGTTTTAAGCCACATACCTCTCTTTTACTACCAAAGAGTGCTAATTGGATGTGTACTATCCTCATTTAATGAAGACGTGTGCAACCTCAAGCCAACTGCACTTAGTAACAAAACAAACACTCTTAAAGCAACCTTAGACAGCAGAACACTTGTATTTGAACTTTTATACACTCACTTTAGTTATCTGCTGCACTGACAAGATGCCTGCTCGGTGCGTTTTGGAGACTGTGGCAAAACTACCGAGTCAAAACAGGTCTGTGAAGTCATGATTCACCTTTTTCTTTTACAGGGCGCACCAACCCAGGAACATGAAATCAAAAAAATTGGCTCTGTTGGCCACTTACTTAATAAAAATACTTGTCAAAGTGCGTCCCTTGACAGCTTAAAACAGAAGCCGTACTTTTGTTTCTAAATAAGGGACGATTCCATTTTTCAAGGGACGTTTGATTACCAGTATCAATTCTAGGTCCTGGGAATTGGTATCATATAGATCCAAATGTGAAATGCATCTCTAGCATCTTTCTATGCCACATCAATGTGGAATGCACTCCCAACAGGTGTAAAAGTTAGTGCATCTCTATATTCTTTCAAAACCGCTCTAAAACAACACCTTCAGGCAATTTCAACCCTTTACTAATACCCCTCCTCCATTCACATAATTATTTACATTCACATGTAAATAATCAAATGTACTCCTAATGTATTTACTTGCTCTTATGCTATCTGAACTCACTATGTTCTCTGCTGGCTGCACATATCCTACTAAGTAAGACCTACACTGTTTCAAAGTTCATTTCTCTGTTGATGCAATTGTTGATGACTGAAGTACTGATATCAACAAAAGCTCCTCATCCCACCCCCGGATTGTAAATAATGTAAATAAATCAATGTATATAATATGATGATTAACCTGTGTGATGACTGTATTATGCTGATAGTATATATTTATACCATGAATTGATTAACGTGGACCCCGACTTAAACAAGTTGAAAAACTTATTCGGGTGTTACCATTTAGTGGTTAATTGTAAGGAATATGTACTGAACTGTGCAATCTACTAATAAAAGTATCAATCAATCAATCAAAGCAATTGTTTTAATACCAGGAATAATAGTTATTCATACTGGTTTAAAAAAAAAAGCATAATATTGATCCTGAATTATTTAGGGTATGTTTACAGGAAAGATTTGCAGTTCAGTAAAATGTCTGAAAACTTAACATGCATGACGTACTAGTAGTTGACCATTTCATTTCATTAAGAAATTAGATAGTAAAAAAAAATGCCCTCTTTGTTGGTGTTTGCAGGCTCTAATAGTGTTGCCGAGTAGATAAAAGATCAGTTTCACTTCACACACAGCAAATCACCCAAAAATAGGAGCTCAAGCATTATACCATAAAGCTGTGGTCATATACGAAAAATGCTTGCACTGAGTCTACTTTCACCAATTGTACAAACACAAGCAGACAAACACGCAGGCACGCAAGCACTATCCTTTCAATGTGCATGTGTAGGAAACAAGCATGCTAGATACAAAATTTGCTAAACTTAGTCATCTAAATGGAACATGCCTTTCTTCAGCACTGTGATGGAGTTCACTCAGTTTACAGGCATAACGTTCGACAAAGCTAAAGGTCACCTGGAGGTTACTGTGTCAGCCTGCATACGTGACTACTCCATGCACTAGGACGAGTGTAATCACTTTGCAGAAGAAGAGCAAAAAATAAGGGACTGAACACATTTTAGAATGAGAGTGCTATGGAAGATAAATTATACTTTTTTAAAAGGAGAATATGAGTTTTACTGCACTTTATACAGAAAGGGAGGGAGGAAAAAGGTATGCAAGTTGTTGAAACCGCCAAAATCTGACAATTTTTGTATTGTAAATGTATAGAATACGTTGTTTGTGATGGCCGTCAAATTCTAAAAAATACATGTATACAGTCTACAGTCATACCCCCGTTTTTGTTAGTATTCCGTTCAATAAGATCTGGCAAGAGCAGAATAGTACAAAAACTGATTAACTTTTTCATAAAGCAATAATGTAAATGATATTAATCCATCCCAGACAACCAAAACTATTAACACAACAAACATTTTATGGTTAATAAATAATCAATTGGGGCTTGCCACTCCCCAAAAACCAGCACAATTTAATCATATACAATGCTTTAAAAAAATAAATATTGTGTAAAAAAACAATTCAATAGAATGCAGTACTAAAAACTATAGTAGTTTTATGAAGTAGTTGTATAAAAATATACAGCATTTACATTGAAGAGTGGACTTCCACGGTATCTCCTTCCAGCGGTTTCTCTGTCAAACACATGGATAAATGTTTGCCACTTAGATATCATTTTAACATTTATTGTGGCATTTGCTACGGCAATTAATGGTAGGGGTGATTGTAACTGAAGTTTTTGCTTGCAACTTAAAGCATAGCAGTTAGTCGAGAGACAGCTCCAATCTCAAAACATTCTTAAGTTGAGGTACCACACTAAATAGAACAGCGATGAGCGTAGATGGAAGAGAAATGGTATTTTTGTACTTTGTCATGAGTTCTTTCTTGAATGTAATAGTTTTCCTCACCTTCTTTATCAAAGAGCTGGCACACACAGTTCTTTGGCCACATAGCGGCTTATTTTACAATTGTACTAAATAAAAAAAGCACTGAGACTGAGTCGACCGACACAAAGGATTCTTTGCTTGGGCACTTAAGTTTGCAGAATGATACGTGCGCAAACTGGTTGGCTATGCGTAATTTCTACAGTGTTTTGTATATTGTACAGGATTGCTTGTTATTTTTTATTGGATAGTAGTCTGTTTATTTCAATTGTTAGTTTTTCCTTTATTACCTCTTGTGTTATCTATTTTACCCCATATTTGTTCCCACAACCGCACCTTAAGTTGGAGTCTTTAATCTCGTTATATGCAAATATAATGACAATAAAGTCTATTCTATTCTATTCTATTCTATTGTAATGTTCGGTGGTACAATGATCAAGACAATGTAAAAAAAAAGAAAAAAAAAAAAAAAAAAAGGATTTTGGAGAAAACTTTTGTTGTACACCAAATCGCGATCAGGACAGAAAAGTTAGCTGTAAAGTTGTGTGAGAGTGAAAGTGAATGTTGTGAGTATGTATTATTTGTATGTTTAAATTTAATCCATCTAAGACACAATTGTTCAAGATATTGTGCTGATGCGCTTGTAATACCTTAGGTGTCCTTGCTAAAGCATGAGTGTGTGTATGTTTGCATGCATCCGCGTCTGTCCCAATGAATGAAGGGGGTGGGTATAATCCATCACCAGTTGATAGTGCTCACAAAAAAGAAGCCCCTTTTGCTGAGAGGACAGCCCTTGTGCGGACAAAGACCACCATACTGGGGACTTCATAGGACCCAGCTGAAAAGGTGTTGCCTAGAGTAACCCCATTCACATTAACAGGCATGCTGGCCAAAGCCAGTCATTACTGCTGACTTGGACCAGCCGGGCCACACATAGACCAGCCTAGAGCCTCTCAGACCATTCTCTGCACATCAGCCGACAGGCACACAGCCTGAACTCTGCCACTGGGGAGCATCGAGAATTGTTACTCTTCTATTGGAGCGGCAGTCTTAAGACAAAACTGCTGCTTTCAAAGTCTAATAGAGAATTTTCCTTATATACAATTTATCAAAAACATGTATACTCATAATAACATGCATTCCCAGCTGACACAAAAATGTCCAGTCATTTGTATATTTACAATACAAGACATTGGCCACGTTTACACGGCAAGCCAAAATGGGCAAAATTTGGATTTTTTTGGAGATCTGATTTTCTCCAGCTGCTTGTTTACACTGCAAGTAAAATGTGATTTTAATCAGACTCCAGTGTAAAACCGCACAGGCCCCAATGTGGCCCCAATGTGGCTTTGACGTCACCTGCAGATCGCTTTTCCTGTAAAATCAAAAAACAAAAAAGATGAAAACTTTTAAATGTTTATAAATTATGTTACGTTCTGCGGTTCTATACTATTTTTCTTCAGTGGAAGAGGTGGAAAAATGTCATTTTTGATAGTAAAGGAAGAAGACCCCTGGTATGCGTTATGTGAGAGGACAAACATTGTGCCGTTCGAGCAATATAGAGTTGACATATTGTTACACGTTGTTGTTCCTGCTTTGTCTACACAAGAAACAAAGGCTGCTCCAAAACAAATTAAATTGGCGAAATTGACGCTGATTAGCCAAAATATGCGGGGAAATTGCAGGCATTGGACAAAGTTGCAAGCGTATCCTATCCAGGAGATCGCAAAAAGCCGCTGCCTGACCAGGGCTTGGAAAATCTGTAAAGACTCCTCCCACCCCCACCAAGGACTGTTTACACTGCTGAACTCTAGGAAGAGGTTCCGCAGCCTCCGTAGCAGAACCTCCAGGTTCTTTAACAGCTTTTTCCCTCAGGCCGTAAGACTCTTGAACGCATCATAATTAAATTATCCCCTCAACTCCCCCCAAAATGGATTAACTCGCTGGAATATAAGACAATATAACATACATCCATAAACATGGACGCTTGTGAAAAAGTGCAATGTATTTATCTGTACAGTAATCTATTTATTTATATTTGCACCTTATTGCTTTTTTTTAATCCTCCACTACCAAGAGCTAATGCAACGAAATTTTGTTCTTATTTGTACTGTAAAGTTCAAATTTAAATGACGATAAAAAGGAAGTCTAAGTCTAAGTCTATTTGTGGGGACTGGTTAAATGTGTGTAAATTGGCGCAGTCGTGACATTACACATTTTCTGGAGGAACTGTATAGCATAATGAAATAAACAGTAAACCCTCTTGTCAGTCATTGACTCTGTTTGTCTCTGTGGGTGGAGGCAGGACTGCTAACATACACACACAGAGAAGTTCAGTCTTGTAACATAAATGTAGGGTAACGGTAGAAATATTATGGATCACTCCCAAAATCTATTTACGTTTTCCTTATTCCATTTCTTGAAAGTTTCATCCAAATAACCAATTACTTTTTAAATATTGTTGCTAACTACTGTAACTACCTAGTAACAGCTAACACATAACATAACTGAACAGAAAACATTACATAAGCAGCAGCTTTTACCTGCATTTATTGTTCCAAATGAACTTGATGCAGCAGTGATAAAATATGCATTTATACACACTCACTGTCCTTTTTATGCTACTTTGTTTTAAGTCGCACATGGGCCGCTATGCTTACTGTGGACTTGCATTGGAATCGCCTGGGGCTGCAATGCTTCATTCCATTAATCTACTCAAATTCTAAAGCACTCTGAAAACCCTCAATTCGACCTATTCACTGTCTCCTCCCTCCTCAAACTAATAATAAGTGAAGAAAGCCCAGACAGATCCAACAACAATCTGCATTTGGCTTCAGTGACCATTGTTCACTACACAGAAAGCTAAATAAATACAGTATTGTTGGTTTGCAACAATACTGAGACATTTCTGGGTTTCAAGTGGTGCTCTATATTCCCATTACGCTACTGTTTATTTACCTGCATCAGTGTTGGTATATTTTAGACGGTTTAGAGGAAAATATATACAGTAAGCACTCGTAAATTTTTTTTTTTTTTTTTACCATTTATCATTACCGAATAAAATCGTATTAAATCGTAATGTTTTAAAAAGTATTGCTAGAGAATCGTATCGTAACTCGTAACAACATTCATATCGGACTGCCATTTACGGTAGAGATGCCCACCCATAGTAAGTACCGTATTTGATTGACGTTAACAAGCGTCATGCTGCTGTGATTGTGACGCTAATGAGAATAATTATAAGTTTTGTTTTGGAGTTGATTTCCTGGTACAAATATTTGTCATCTACAATGCATGTCTGCAGTTGTTTTATTGGAATGGAGTTCATACTTTGTCAATTATTTTTGCTAGATTTACATGCTGTACAGCAATGATTGGTTTCCAACAATACTTCGCGGTGTCAAGATTCTGTATGTTGTTGAGCCTACAAGAGATGCATTAATTTAGTTTAGTAATACTATCAAGGATATTTTCTTGATGCTAACAAATACCAAATCACCAAAGAAGCTAACGTGGTAGGTCATCCATGTCGTATGAAGCACTTGGCTTTCCTGCAGAACAACAACTAAGCTTTTAGTTTCTGCTATGAAAATCGACAGCAAAAAGACAGTGGATTGGACTAACAATCATAATATTTATTACTAGGACTCAACATGACGTTAGTTTATGTCCACATCCAGTCCTTAATAGTTATATTTAGGTATATCAACTACAACATAACGTAACACAAACAAACTAATGCAATCTCTTGTTTTTTCTTTAGTTCTGCTTTCAAACTACCTATGTTGTATAAAATAATCTTGATTGCATCACAGAAAGTTTCTCAAACAAATAAAATGTTCAAACAAACCTTTGACTAAGTTATTGTTGCAGACACGAGCATAGTCCGGCTGTACTCCACAAGATGATGGAAGTGATATTTTTGAGAGACATTTCCCTCGACACACTTTTGTAATTTTCTTGAATTTATTCCATTTAAGAACCATTTCTGACAAGACTTTATTAAAAGGTTTTTCCTATTCTCAATTTGAAGGCTTGGAACAGCACAGCAAAACGGCATTTTAAATTAAATACATTTTTATTTACTAATACGCTCTCACTTGATTTAATGCTACGCTATGGCTGGGCGATATTATGATCGCAATGGATGATCGTAATTAATGTGAGTTCAATCACATATATCAGCTGTCAGCATACATCAACTCAATCAAACATGGCCGAAATGTATGTTAGAAGATACCGCCGTAGTAATCAGTAGGGATGAAACGGCGCACTGTAAAATTAATAACAAATCAGCTTTGTGCCTCTTCCCCATTACAAATCTGGAAGTGCAGACCATAAGAATAATATAAAAACATATGGCTAACACTAGCATAGAAGTTGTGACAAAAGATTTAGAAGAAGCAGCAACTTTGGTGTCGGACTTTAGTGTCAGTGTCTGTTGCAGCCCACCTCTCGATGCGCAGTAATTCTGCCCTGAATGTGGACTTGCAAGCAGGCACAAATTGTCTTTGTGACTGAACTACTGTATTGGTTCAGACTCGCAGAATAAACACATTTACTAATTTATAATTTATTAAATCATATCTAAATCATTTTGAATAAGAATTTTTAATTTATGTATTTGGTCTGATTCAACACCTCCGATATAACATATACTAAAAAACTGCAGACACTTTTTATAATAATTATTGAGTTTGATAAAAACATTTTGTTCTTGAAATAATCATTTAACTTGTTTTATGTGTAAGTACACATTATTTTACAGTACCTCAAATTCAAACTGCACTTGAATGTACTTACATTATATATAAGATACAGGATTTGAGTTTTAAAAACTCCACAATCGGAAGCAGCTAAATTTTTGTTTCATCTGACCACAGACCTTTCCTCCAGAAGGTCTTATTTTTGTCCTTGTATTATGCTCTGGGCCTGTTTTGATGCCAATAGAACTGGTGCTTTACAGAGAGTACAACCTAAAATCATCAACCCGGAGGTTGGGTCTTGGGCGCAGTTGGGTGTTCCAACAGGACAACGACCCCAAACACACCTCAAAAGTGGTAAAGGAATGGCTAAATCAGGCTAGAATTAAGGTTTTAGAATGGCCTTCCCAAAGTCCTGATTTAAACCCCATTGAGAACATGTGGACAATGCTGAAGAAACAAGTCCATGTCAGAAAACCAAGACATTTAGCTGAACTGCACCAACTATGTCAAGTGGGGTGGTAAAAAATTCAACCAAAAGCTTGCCAGAGGCTTGTGGCTAGCTACCAAAAGCACTTTATTGCCGTGAAACCTGCCAAGGGACATGTAATCAAATATTAACATTGCCGTATGTATACTTTTGACCCAGCAGATTTGGTCACATTTTCAGGAGACCCATAATAAATCCATTAAAGAATCAAACTTCATGAATGTTTTTTGTGACAAACAAATATGTGCTCCAATCACTCTACCAAGAAAATAATAAGAGTTGTAGAAATTATGGGAAATTCAAGACAGCCATGACATTATGTCCTTCACAAGTGTATGTAAACTTTTGACCACGCGTGTTTATTTATATAATTATATACAGTACAAGCCAAATGTCTGGACAAACCTTCTCATTTAAATGCATTTTGTTTATTTTCACGACTATTTACATTTAGATTGTAGATTGTCAATGAAGGCATCAAAATTACGACACCTTTGAAGTGAAAACCATTTCACGTGACTACTTCTTGAAACTCATCGAGAGAATGCCAAGAGTGTGAAAAGCAGTAATCAGAGAGAAGGGTGGCTATTTTGAAGAAACTAAAATATAAAACATTTTTTTAGTTATTTCACCTTTTTTTGTTATGTACATAACTCCACATGTGAACTCCGTAGTTTTTATGCCTTCAGTGACAATCTACAATGTAAATAGTCAGTAAAGAAAACGCATTGAATGAGGTGTGTCCAAACATTTGACCTGTACTAATATATATATATATATATATATATATATATATATATATATATATATATATATATATATATATATATATATATATACTGTATATATATATATATATATATATATATATATATATATACAGTATATATATATATATATATATATATATATATATACTGTATATATATATATATATATATATAAATATATATTGCCTCTAAGAGTGGTCTTAGGCCATATTGTATATTGCATATTGTGTAGTTTCTGTATATTGTGTGGTTTCTTCTTTTTTTAAATGCAAAGCACCTCAGGGAAGCAACCTAAATTTCGTTGGACCTGTACCTGTACATGCACGATGACAATAAAGATCATTCATTCATATAAATACTCCTAGCACACAAATTGACTGAAAGATCGCAAACTTGCGGGCGAGCGCGCAATGAAATTACGTTATGGATGGGAAAATTCTTTTTTAGACTATGAGATTTGCTAGGAGGCACAGAGAGTAACAAGCGGTAGAAAATTGATTAGAAAGGTCAGATTAAAATTATTATTATTTTTTTTTCTATTTTATTAATTTTTTTTAACTTGGGACTTCCCTCGGGCCAGATTTAGGATGCTGGCAGGCCAGATCATGCCCGCGGGATGTAGTTTGGGGACCCTTGGCATATAAAATGACCTTGATCAAACATGGTTGAAATGTCTGGTACTAAATACCGTAGTAGTAAACAGTAGGGATACCTTGAAATGATTTACGTGGACCCAGACTTAAACAAGTTGAAAAACTTATCCGGGTGTTACCATTTAATGGTCAGTTGTACGGAATATGTACTGAACTGTACAATCTACTAATAAAAGTTTCAATCAATCAATCAATCAATCAATCAATCAATCAATCAAAACTGTACTCGGTACAGTCCTGCACGGGACAATCCGCCTTTAAAAAGAAAAGAAAGGAAAAAAAGTGATATTAATCGTTAATAGCATGATATGACAAAAAAATCTTATTTTTTATGATATTTTGGCACATCATTGCAAGTCACGCGCTCAGCCCCCACTGAATAACTATAACGGGATCAAGATGGCATTGGAGGGGATTGCATAGCGACTACACAGGAGCATAATCCAGGCTTTAACGTTTACCAATGAAGAAAGTGTGTAGTGGCTCACATGTGTCTTAAACACATTTGAGCCAGAGTATGGGGTATCGGACTGTCTTATTGTGGCGGTCCGCTCCCTGTATGATCAGTGTCAGAGCTTGGTCCGCATTGCTGGCAGTAAGTCGGACACATTTACAGTGAGGGTTGGACTCCGCCAAGGCTGTCCTTTGTCACCGATTCTGTTCATAACTTTTATGGACAGAATTTCTAGGCGCAGTCAAGGCGTTGAGGGGTTCCGGTTTGGTGGCCACGGGATTAGGTCTCTGCTTTTTGCAGATGATGTGGCTTCATCTGGCCGGGATCTTCAGCTCTCACAGGATCCGTTCGCAGCCGAGTGTGAAGCGACCGGAATGAGAATCAGCACCTCCAAGTCCTAGTCCATGGTTCTCACCCGGAAAAGGGTGGAATGCCATCTCTGGGTTGGGGAGGAGACCCTGCCCCTAGAGGAGGAGTTCAAGTACCTGGGAGTCTTGTTCACGAGTGAGGGAAGAGTGGATCGTGAGATCGACAGGCGGATCGGTGCGGCGTCTTCAGTAATGCGGACGTTGTACCGATCCGTTGTGATGAAGAAGGAGCTGAGCCGGAAGGCAAAGCTCTCAATTTACCGGTCGATCTACGTTCCCATCCTCACCTATGGTCATGAGCTTTGGGTCATGACTGAAAGGAAAAGATCACGGGTACAAGCGGCCGAAATGAGTTTCCTCCGCCGTGTGGCGGGGCTCTCCCTTAGAGATAGGATGAGAAGCTCTGTCATCCGGGAGGAACTCAAAGTAAAGCCGCTGCTCCTCCACATCGAGAGGAGCCAGATGAGGTGGTTCAGGCATCTGGTCAGGGCATGTCCAACCGGTAGGAGGCCACGGGGAAGACCCAGGACACGTTGGGAAGACTACGTGTCCCGGCTGCCCTGGGAACGCCTCGGGATCCCCCGGGAAGAGCTAGACGAAGTGGCTGGGGAGAGGGAAGTATGGGCTTCCCCGCTTAGGCTGCTGCCCCCGTGACCCGACCTCGGATAAGCGGAAAAAGATGGATGGATGGATGGATGGAATATGAGTGTACAAATAAGTTAACACATTACATTCCAAAACAATAGAACAATATATCTTAATAGTAAAAACTAATAATGATAAAGTAAGGTTGGAGTCTAAACAAGCCTGCAAGTTTACACTGACGAAAGAAAAAGTATAACAAGTCTAAACTTGATCCCCTGAGGAAAGTGACATATTGCGAGACATAAAACACGACAAATTCTCTAGAAAATGTTGGTGAATTTTCGGGCTGCAACGTTTGAAATTAGCTTTCTCTCTCCCACCACATCTCCACTCTCATCTCCAGTACACTCTCCTCCCTGTGGACAGGTGCTTGTGTAATTCTAAACACAGCAAGGTGAGGTGCTTCCTGGGTAGACAGTTGGCCAAGCCACCTTTAGGGTGTTTGGGGTGTCAGGGGAAATGAGACATCACCTCGGATGCCCTGTCAAAAAATTCACCACCTTCCATTTTCCCCACTACCCCAAGGTTCTCAACGCACAATGTTTTTTTTTCATTTTAAATTTAGCCCGAAACACATCAGCCAGCCGCTAACCCAGAGCGCTGGCCGAGTGTTAATTGTTACGCATTATTAAAGCCATTACAAAGCGAGCCAGGGCCTGGGGAGCAAACAAGCTAAAGTTAAAAATGAAAAGAGACAGTGCTAAATGCATGTAATACTCTCTTTGGAAAATGACCCCTATAGGAGCTGGCACTTTATACGGTGTTTTGCTTTGCATAAACAAATAACACAAATTAAATCAGTTCAGTTACGCTGATAAAATACATGGACTTTTACAACTTTTAAAAGTAAATTAAAAATAAACAATGTCAATATCAATATCGACTGAAATGATTAAACAGTATTTTAAGTGATTGTAGACATAAAGCTGGAATATACTCTCGCGTTGCGTAGCTTGTGCCCCCCCGACGGTGTCTTGTTTGATTTATAGTTCTTCTGAGAGGGGTGGCGCCAGACTTGTAATTCTCTTCCAAAACACTAAGTGGCAGTGTCTCCAGAAAGAGTAACTGCAGCTGTTGTTGACGAGTTACTGTATTTTTTTCCTTTGAAGTGACGGCATCAACATCTCTGTCTACACTGGAACTAATCATTCACACTCATTAGATTATTTTTAATGGACATTTTACTTATAAACCAGAGAAAAACATATTTGTAAAGTTGGACTGTGCGACTTCTGAAAGAGTCGTGCCTGAAGATGCTGTTATTATTTACAGTGTTATTCAGCCATTCAAGACAGTTATCATGTAAATAAAACTGTTGAATAACTATTTTTAGTAAACGACATGCAGGTGTTAATCTGTATGTTCAGAGTTCACATATGCATATAAATGTACTCTGCCTCAAAAAATATTGACGGAAAATGAGAAGGGTTGTGTGTGAGGGAAAAAGACGTGTGCATGAGAGAGAATATGTGTCGAAATTGGACCTGTTTGCAGAAGATTGACAATAACAGATGAAAATATCTTGTCTTTGTAGCATATTCAACTGAATATGGGTTGAAAAGGATTTGCAAATCATTGTATTCCGTTTATATTTACATCTAACACAATTTCCCAACTCATATGGAAACGGGGTTTGTACTTTTTTGGAACATACCACAGGGGAACAGGCTAATTGGGAGGAGGTGGGTGCCAAGAAAGGGTACAAAAGCAGCTTCTATAAAATGCTCAGTCATTCACAATCAAGGATGGGGCGAGGGTCGCCACTTTGAGAACAAATGCGTGAGCAAATTGTCGAACAGTCTAAAAACAACATTTCTCAACGAGCTATTATAAGGAATTTAGGGATTTTACCATCTCTGGTCTGTAATATCATCAAAAGGTTTAGAGAATCTGGAGAAATCACTGCATGTAACATTGGATGCCCATGACCTTGGATCCCTGAGGCGGTACTGCATCAAAAAGCGACATCAATATGTAAAGGATATCACCACACAGGCTCAGGAACACTTCAGAAAATTACTGTCAGTAACAACAGTTGGTCGCTACATCCGTAAGTGCAAGTTAAAACTCTACTATGCAAAGCGAAAGCGATTTATCTACAACACCCAGATGGACTGATGCAAAGTGTAAAAGGGGCTTGTGGTCCGACAGTCCACATTTCAAATTGTTTTTTGAAACTGTGGACGTTGTGTCCTCCGGAATAAAGAGGGAGAGAACCATCCAGATAGTTCTAGGTGAAAAGTTCAAAAATCAGCATATGTGATGGTATGGGGGTGTATTAGTGCCCAAGGCATGGGTAACTTACACATCTGTGAAGGCACCATCAATGCTGGAAGGTACATACAGGTTTTGGAGCAACATATGTTGCCATCCAAGCAACGTTATCATGGACGCCCCGGGTAATTTCAGCGAGACAATGCTAAGACGCGTGTTACAACAGCGTGGCTTCGTGACAAAAGTGCGCATACTAGACTGGCCTGCCTGTCTGCCAATTAAAATGTGTGGCGCATTATGAAGCCTAAACTACCACAACGGAGTCCCCGGACTGTTGAATAACTTTAGCTGTACATCAAGCAAGAAGGGGAAATAATTTCACCTGAAATGCTTTGAACATTGGTCTCCTCAGTTCCCAAACGTTCACTGAGTGTTGTTCAAAGGAAAGGCGATGTAACACAGTGTTGTAAAAATGCCCCTGTGCCATTTTTTTTGCAATGTGTTTCTGCTATTAAATTCTCACAGTACACAATATCAAAGTTGCTTTTGTACAGAAAGTCTGATTGCCTGTGTTTTAGGGACCCTTTTTGGCAGAACCTGACCAATCAAAAGTCTGCGTTCTGCGTCGCCAGCAAACGTGAACCTAGGATTGTACCTAGGTGCATGAAGGTTATGCGGGGGGAGGGGGGCGACCGCGTCACCTATACAAGCTATGCGACGTGAGAGTATACACCAGGCTTTAGGTTATCACTGAGGAGTTTCTGGAGAATGATTTTTTTTTTCATTTTTGAATGTCAAAAAACAACAGTGAATATTATTGTAGTGGTAACTTCCATAGTGGAACATAGTTTGTACTAGAACTTAGTTCCCCCTTGGGAAATAATAGAAATAGAAAGGGCTGTAATAAAATTTAGATATAACTACAATGACCATTTTTTAAGTAACATTTTAATGTTCTTAACCTTTTGGGGACATTAAAATATTAATTATCTTCAACGCTAATAAACAGGCCGTAAAATATTGATTTTATTTTTTTAAACTTTTTTTGCTCAAATTTCTCAATATGCTTCAGTCCTTAACAAAAATATCTAAATTGTATATATTTTTTTAAAATGTAGACCGTTTTGAAGGCCTTTTGATCAGATGTAACAGGTGTAAATTAGTAAAAAAATCAAACCTGATGTTATGCAAATAATTTGGTCAAAAGGAATCCAAAGGTTTACAAAAACCCCATCAAAATATGCTGGGTATTTAAGGCTGAAGTTGATTGCAAAATTTGAGAAAACAAAGTAAAACAAAATATGAATACTAAATGTTTTTATGCGTTTAGAAAAAATCAGCGACTTATACAGTATGTCCTGTTGAACTTTCAAGTATTGTCAAATAACTGCCAGTGTATCACACACCTGTGAAAGAATTGGACATTGAAATTTAAAAATTCAACATTGAAAAAACACCTAGGGAGACGTGTATGGAGTAACATGACTTTAAAGTACGGCCAAAATACACTAAATAAGTACTGTATTCACCAGAGGGTTAACTTTCACAAAAGTATAATAAAAACAAACGAGTGTGAATGTTGTCTGTCTATCTGTGCTGGCCCTGCGATGAGGTGGCGACTTGTCCAGGGTGTACTTCACCTTCCACCCTAAGCGGTAGAAAATGGATACATGGATGGATGTTCAAAACAGCTTTAAACTGTGAAATAACGAATGAAAAGTTGCAGTATTTGAAATTCTAATTCAACTGCATTAATTTTACTAGCCAATGATGTTAAAAACGGAAAATAAGAGAGGGTACAGAAATCAAAGAAGAGGGCTTGCGAGTTAAATAACTAAACTGGAAAGAGTTCCCAATGTGGCTGTCCACTTCTTCAAACTCCCCGATGCCAGAGTTGGGCATTTTGCTGGGAAATGGGCGGCTTGCCAGATTGGGGCCAAGTCGGAGTTGTCAGGGGATTACAGTTCTGCCGTGCTCACCGCAGGGGGTGCCGAGCGGGCCTCAATTACCCTGGAGCGGTGTGTTTGATTTGGCCCGACACTTTTGGGAACAGACCAAAAAGCTGAATAATGCACCATTAGCAACTCAAAATCCTGCGCTGAAATGAGTCCACTTATGCCTTGCATACAGTAATTGTGTGGCCATCAAAGGCTGCGAGGTCCGCAGCAATTACCCTGATAACAACACAACAACCGATGCGTAATATTAGCTAACAAACACCTTTAAGTACAAAATGAGGCACGCCAAATCTGAGTGTTGCTTGATGATGATGTAGGAACGGTTTGTTGTGAGAGATGTTTGTATTTATAAGAGTTGGCAGAGTGAGCAAAAAGAGAGAAAGAGAGAGGGAGAGGGATATCCCCCTACTCTGGCTACAGTTTGTGCTGTGCAATTGAATTTCACAGGATATGAGGCAGCAAATGACATGTAAAGGCTGAAGCGTCAGACGGTTGCAGCCACACAGGCCAGAAAGATGAGGGAGGTGTAAGTGAAATCATTAGGTAACTCTGCAGGACATCCGGGCCACTTTGGAGGTTGGCAGTGGGCTGAGAGAGCAAAGGTCCTCTTGAGCTCCATTGAACACGCACCCAGCTTGATATACATGTGCTGGAAAAAAAAATTCACTTACACAAACACAAGCCGCCAGACACAAGCAAACAACCTACTGTGTGCTCCTCCTCCCTGGATACAAATGTGTGAATACACACACACATACGCACACACACACCCGACACACACAAATGCAGGCTCTTCATTTAGATATCAGCCCAAGCAATTGTGTTTGTCCACCTGGGTGTGTAAGAGCCACTGTGGCTTGTGTGAAGGAGTCCGGAGCGCTATCCAGTCCCAGCTAGGCTTCGTCAGGATGGGAGCAGCCAAGTGTGGATGCCCCTCATTACCTCACTCATCCACACACCAATTACCCCTAAATAAATACACCCAGCCCACAGACGGCAACAATGACATCAGGCCTGAAAAGGAAGAAAGGAACCTGTTCAAAAAGCATTTGCACGCACAGAAAATAGCTGTTGGATAATGATGGACAAAAAAAAAAGGACAGAGTAAAGAAAGCAAGAAGAAGAACATGCAGGGGGGCTCAGGGTCCTTTTAAAAGGAGGAGAAAGAACGAAAGCGGCACAAAGCGAGCACGGTGATGTGATTCAGAAAATGATAATTTCGAGCTAAATTTCACCCAGCTTGTCCAGAAATGATTGTTGTGCTGAAGAAAGGGGTAATGTTGAATTGTTTGAATGCATACATCCATCATAGATGACTCTGTCAAGGCCTAAAATAAGGATGTTCTGATGGACAGATTTGCATGTCAGAGGCACAATCAATAGAAAGTTAATATCTTTTGATGTGGACAAGGTCTTTTTTCCAGACGACGGGAAAAGTAAAGGAAGGACGCTCAAAAGGTGTGCAGTGGAGAAAGAAGACAGATGTGTTTTCAGGGAAAAGAGGGAAGCCAAGAGTTTCTTCAATGCCTCCCTCTTCCACTTTCCTCCATGTGGGATCCTTCTGCATGAGTGACTCGGTCATACCTGGGGGACAAAATGCTCTCTCTCTCTCTGTCTCTGTCTTTCTCTCTCTGACGGTCTATGCCCCCCTCTCTCTTGCTGCCCCACTTTTCTTCCTGCAATGCATGATGAGTCTGTGCCGTGACCTACAGAGTCAAGTCCGGACCATTGGTGAGCCAAGAATGTTTTTGGGAGTGGTGATGAAAAATTGGAAAGAAGGGCTGGGGGAACTTTGTCAGTCAAAACACATTGTGTCTGAATAAGATAAAGGAGATGTTCCATGATGAATGATAATGTGTGGCAAATGAGCAATCTGGATCAGATCTGGATCAACCTTGCTTGAAATGTTACCTGCATGTGAATTTACACGATCAGGCATAAAATTTAATTTTCATTTCATTCTCTACATCTACTAAAAATTGAATGTCAACACCAACATTATGTCAATGAATTAATTTTCAAAAAGTGTAACAATCCTGGAATAATCACTGCCTATCTTAAAAACTTCGTAATTTAGGCTTAAATTTGGCAAAAAATTAACAAGCAGGAAAGGAATGATTTTGGGTGTGTTTGTTTTTTTGATTTTCTTAGCATTGTTGTGTGTTTTATTAATGTACTTTCCAGACAATAAACTGCAATTTTTCCTCCAAACTTTGAACACTGCGGCCTACACAAAGGTGCGGATAATCTATGGATTTTCCTTCGCTAACAGCTAAATTTTAAATAAATGATAAATGGGTTGTACTTGTATAGCGCTTTTCTACCTTCAAGGTACTCAAAGCGCTTTGACACTACTTCCACATTTACCCATTCACACACACATTCACACACTGATGGAGGGAGCTGCCATGCAAGGCGCCAACCAGCACCAATCAGGAGCAAGGGTGAAGTGTCTTGCTCAGGACACAACGGACGTGACGAGGTTGGTACTAGGTGGGAATTGAACCAGGGACGCTCGGGTTGCGCACAGCCGCTCTCCCCACTGCGCCACGCCGTCCCCAAATTTTGAATTAGATTAAGCAGAAGAAATCAAACAATGTACTAAAATGATCCACTTTAAGAAACTCTTTAAATTCAAAGTGAAGTACAATAAAGAAGATTTCTAATAAACATCTTGAACCTTATTAAAAAAGGAGAACATCTTATTTATCTCATAAAGGATGAATAAATACATCAATGACTTTTCTATCTTGTTAGATCAGTCATTTTACTGTCGTGTTACTGGTACCATTTGGAAATGTATGTACAGTTGTGGTCAAAAGTTTACATACACTTGTGGCTGTCTTGAGCTTCCAATAATTTCTACAACTCTTATTTTTTTGTGGTAAAGTGATTGGAGCACATACTTGTTGGTCACAAAAAACATTCATGAAGTTTGGTTCTTTTCTGCATTTATTATTGGTCTACTGAAAATGTGACCAAATCTGCTGGCTCAAAAGTTTACATACAGCAATGTTAATATTTGGTTACATGTCCCTTGGCAAGTTTTAAGACCCAAACTCCAGGCTGATGATTTAAGGTTGTCCTAAATAATTTGGAGGTAATCCACCTTTTTCATTGTCCCATTTACTATATGTAAAGCACCAGTTCCATTGGCAGAAAAACAGGCCCAGAGTATAATACTACCACCACCATGCTTGACGGTAGGTGTGGTGTTCCTCGGATTAGGCCTCACCTTTTCTCCTCTAAACATATTGCTGGGTATTGTGGCCAAACAGCTCAATTTGAGTTTCATCTGACCACAGAACTTTCCTCCAGAAGGTCCTATCTTTGTCCAGGTGATCAGCAGCGAACTTTAGATGAGCCTTAAGTTGTGTTTACTGGAGAAAGGGTTTCCTTCTTGCATGGTAGCCTCTCAGTCCATGGCGATGCAAAACACGCTTGACTGTGGACACTGACACCTGTGTTCCAGCAGCTTCCAAATCATTGTAGACCTAATTTTTGGTGGTTCTCGGTTGACTGTTGATCATTCTGACCAATTTTCTCTCAGCAGCAGGCGATAGCTTGCGTTTTCTTTCTGATCGTGGCAGAGACAAAACTGTGCCATGCACGTTTAACATACAAACAATTGTCTGCACAGTTGCTCTTGGGACCTTAAGCGGTTTTGAAATGGCTCCAAGTGACTTTCCTGACTTGTTCAAGTCAATGATTCGTTTTTTCAGATCTGTGCTGAGTTCCTTTGACTTTCCCATTGTCGCGTTTGTAACCGAGTCTAATGACTGCAACAATTGAGCCCTATTTAAATGGGCTCAGAGAAGTCAACAGGTGTCGTCAATCATAATCACTCACATGAAGTTAAGAGGCCATGCCAGGAAGCTAATTTTTTTTTTTATTGTAACTTTTCTAGATCACCAAAATTGATCATGTATGTTGCTCTATGTCAGGGGTCACCAATATGTTGGCCGCGGGCACCAGGTAGCCCGTAAGGACAAGATGAGTCGCCCGCTGGCCTGTTCTAAAAATAGCTCAAATAGTGAGCTGTCTCTATTTTTTTTAAATTGTATTTATTTACTAGCAAGCTGGTCTCGTTTTGCTCGACATTTTTAATTCTAAGAGAGACAAAACTCAAATAGAATTTGAAAATCCAAGAAAATATTTTAAAGACTTGGTCTTCACTTGTTTAAATAAATTCATTTATTTTTGTACTTTGCTTCTTATAACTTTCAGAAAGACAATTTTAGAGAAAAAATACAACCTTAAAAATGATTTTAGCACTTTTAAACACATATACCTTTTTTTTTTATTTTTAAATTCCTTCCTCTTCTTTCCTGACAATTTAAATCAATGTTCAAGTATTTTTTTATATTGTAAAGAATAATGAATACATTTTAAATTAATTCTTCATATTAGCTTCTCTTTTTTCGACGAAGAAAATATGTGAAATATTTCTTCATACTTATTATGATTAAAATAAAAAATATATATATTCTGGCAAATTTAGAAAATCTGTAGAATCACATTTAAATCTTATTTCAAAGTCATTTGAATTTCTTTTAACATTTTTATTCTGGAAAATCTAGACAAAATAATAATTTGTATTTGCTAGAAATATAGCTTGGTACAATTTGTTAAATATTCTAACAAAGTGCAGATTGGATTTTAACGTATTTAAAACATGTCATCAAAATTTTCAAATTAATCTTAATCAGGAAAAAATACTAATGATGTGACATGAATTCCTTTTTTTATTTTTACAAAAAGATTTGAATTAGCTAGTTTTTCTCTTTTTTTTCGGTTGAATTTTGAATTTTAAAGAGTCGAAATTGAAGATAAACTATTTTTCAAAATAAAATTTTCATTTTTTTCCTGTTTTCTCCTCTTTTAAACCGTTCAATTAAGTGTTTTTTTCATAATTTTTTCTCTACAAAAAAGGAAAAAAAATGTACGACGGAATGACAGACAGAAATACCCATTATATATATATATATATATATATATATAGATAGATATATATATATATATATTTATTAAAGGTAAATTGAGCAAATTGGCTATTTCTGGCAATTTATTTAAGTGTGTATCAAACTGGTAACCCTTTGCATTAATCAGTACCCAAGAAGTAGCTCTTGGTTTCAAAAAGGTGGGTGACCCCTGCTCTATGTATACTTTTGACCCAGCAAATATGGTCATATTTTCAGTAGACCCATAATAAATTCATAAAAGAACCAAACTTCATGAATGTTATTTGTGACAAACAAGTATGGGCTCCAATCACTCTATCACAAAAAAATAAGAGTTGTAAAAATGATTAGAAATTCAACACAGCCATAAAATTATGTCCTTCACAAGTGTATGTAAACTTTTGACAATGACTGCTGGTATGCATCGGAAGGTATGTAAATGAACATTCACAAAACCTTTTATGTAAATATCTAATTTCACCACGTACCGGTATAGACCTTGATTTTTATAGAGTTGCTTGTATCAGTTAGCAACTTGCTCAGAGTTACATTTCTAAAACCACCACTGGCTAGATTGTTAGTTCACATTAGTGGTTTAGCAGAACACATTGAAAAATGTGTTTATATGTTTCACCATACTAACTATATCGAATATAAACTGCTGGTTGTTCCAAAGAAAAGGTCTGGTGTACAGGCTCGTGACTCGCTGCTGTCGTGCACATGCTTGAAACTCGTACACATGCACAAAAGCAGTTTCAGAGAGCAACTAACAATTTGCAGACATGTTGTTGTTACAAAAGACAATACATTCAATGATAGGTAATTTTAGTCATTAAACTTGCTGTAATTAGCTGATGACACACACAAAAAATGTGTTAGTATTACGTGGGCAAAGCTTACGTGCTTACAGCCCGAAAATGCTTATAATAAATAGATTGAAAAGTTAATGGCCTTTAAGTAGCTGTACAAAAGTTGCAAACGGCCCAGTAATTTATTTATTATGAAAACAGCTTCACTCTTTTGAAATTTCAATACGTCAAAAGTCCCCATTTGGTGTTGGTACTTTGACTGTGTTTACAATGCAGGTCAAAGTTGCCCAAATTGGATTTTTTGGAGATATGATTTTTTTCAGCTGATAGTTTACACTGCAAGTAAAATGTGATTTTTTATCAGACTCTATTGTAAATGTGCACAGGCCCCAATGTGGCCTCGACGTCACTTGCATGCGCACTTTGATAAAGTGAAAACAAGGAAAGTTGACCAGGAAGAAGTCGCGACTACTACAATAATAAATAAACGTCGCAACATCTTAAAAATTTGTGTTTTTTAACTTGAAAGTAAATTAAAGCAATACAATGTATGAATGGATGTATATAGTGTAATATATTTGGGAGAGTTCTCATCTTTTTATGGCTGTTAAGTAGAGGAGACAGCGTGGGTAAACTGAAGTGTTATTTTTCAACTCACATGTAAGAAAATGCGCCAGAGCGTCAATTCCGGTCTTTCAACCGTTTCTATTTCTTCGGAATCAAAATATATATTCATATATTACATATAACCTATTATTTGTGCACTATTGACAAGAAATGTGGTCGTCTTAAATAGACTTTGCTCACCGAAACCGGATGTTGGGGTGAATTATCCATATCCTCTGGCTGACGAAAAAGTCTCATCGGTTCATATTCAGGTCACATTGTGTTAAGTCAGATTTGAAAAGATCAGATTCCAATCGGATTCAGAACTTACTCCTGATGGGGCCTGAATCTGATGCCAAAAGGTCAGATTTGAGAGTTTAGACTGGCAAAAAAATAAATAAAGATCTGTGTCACTTGAGGGCAAATCCATCGGATTTGGTGTGCAATGTAAACAGGGTCTTTGATTGTAACTTACATTTATGACACCACAAATACCTTTAATACAGTTTTGTAATCATCAGAAAAATAGTCAATGACTTTTGGGCAATTAGTTGGCTTGATGGCTGTGTTTTTCTAACAATCCTAAAAATGTACAGATTTTTAAGGTGTACCAAATTAAGTGTTAACAGTGTGTGGGTGTTTTGTAGACATAATTGAGTTGTGTGAAAAATTTCAAGTCAATCCAAACTTTGGTGTTTAATAACAGCACCAATGTATTTGTCAGAAAAATAAGAGCGTGGCTAAAACATGTATTATGGAGCCCAAATAATCTTGTCTGCTCATAATGTGCACCAACAGGCATATCTTTCAAAAAAAATGTTATGCAATCATTAGCGGTCTATTCTGTTGGACTAGAGATTGGGCTAATGTGTTAAAAAAATATTGTACAACAGATATTTCAAGTAGCCAAGGCAAGAGAGGGTAGTGAGTCACTTCCTCCTCAGCCACCTGAGCAGTCAACTGACAGGTGCAGCTGTTAGGTGCATGGGAGCGGTTGCATTCCAGATAGGCCGTGTAACAATCACAGCACTCCCCACACAAGCAACTCCGGCTGATTCACCTGACCAGAGGCAGATTCTTCGTTCTCCCAAACAACGTCTAGGAACGTGTCAGGTTTCCACGCTGTCGATTCAGTGCGATTAACAGAAAGGTGATGGATGGAAGTGAAAGGTTTATTAGGATTTCTTGCTAATTGCACCAGGGCATGACATGAACACTGGTGCCACAGGTGGGTGGAGTAGTATTGACATGCGATGGGAGCATTGTCGGAATTCCTGGTGTTCAGGTTAACTCTCAACTGGACTCGCACTATGTGGGAATTTAGGCATGTATAGGACATTTTCTCACCCCTAGACAAGACTCAAATTAAAGTGTTCCTTAAGATTCAATGTATTATTATTTTTTTTTACAAAGTGTGTGAACAATTGAGAACAACCTCCATGATCTAGGCCAATAAAACAGTCTAATAGTCTCGTAATGAAAGGTTTGTATGACGTGAGAGTGCTGCATGACACTGGATTTGAGTGTAAGGCACAATAAATTTGTAAATTCTGCAGTATACACCCACAAACGCACAATGATGCGTGCAAAAAACAAGAAGAAAAAAATCCCTGCTGCTTTTGTTGGTTGACATGTTGAATGAGCATGATGTGGCATGTCAGTTAGGTAGTTGCACAACACAACTGATTGACAAGTGCAGTCAGAATTCATGATCATGTGTTTTTTATGTATTTACATAATCACGGCTTATATTAATGCATTGTGCTGAAAGGAATTGTTTAATCATAAATTACATTAGTGGAAAAATTTATGTTATATTTGCTTACAAACATATTTATTAGTGTACTGTTTAAACAATGCAATTTTTTGATTTTTACAATGCACAAAATGCTATTAAAATATAAACATATTATTTTGTTTTGCCAATTTGCTATGCATGATGTGATCAACCTACAATTTGTGTCAAGTTATATTTGAAAATCCAAAATTGCGATTGAACAATTTATGATCTAATAAGAGAAAAAACCCTCAACTTACAAGTGTTTTGAAATATAAGTTGTCTCTCTGCTTTTTTTTTTTATGCTTCAAGTAACAAGCATGAATTTAAGTTCCAACCGTCCCCATCGCTAGTGGACATAGCAAATGTCAAATGAACGCTGTAAGATCCGCCCCAAAACATCTGGTCTTTCTCGCTAGCAATAGCTTGTAGCTACAGATTAAAGGCCTCACCTTTCCTACTCCAAACATATCGCTCCGTATTGTGGCCAACAGCTCAATTTTTGTTCAATCTGACCACAGAACTTTCCTCCAGAAGGTCTTATCTTTGTCCATGTGATGTCAGATGAAACACAATTTAAGCTGTTTGGCCACAAAACCCAGCAATATGTTTGGAGGAGAAAGGGCGAGGCCTTAAATCCTAGGAACAGCAATCCTACCCCCATGCATGGTGGTGGTACTATAATGCTCTGGGCCTGTTTTGCTGCCAAAGGAACTGGTGCTTTACAGAGAGTAAATGGGACAATGAAAAAGGAGGATTACTTTCAAATTCTTCAGGACAACCTAAAATCATCAGCCCACAGGTTGGGTCTTGGTCGCAGTTGAGTGTTCAAACAGAACAATGACCCCAAACATACGTCAAAAGTGGTAAAAGAATGGCTAAATCAGGCTAGAATTAAGGTTTTTAGAATGGCCTTCCCAAAGTCCTGACGTGTGGCCAATGCTGAAGAAACAAGTCCCTGTCAGAAAACCAACAAATTTAGCTGAACAGCACCAATTTTGTCAAGAGGAGTGGTCAAACATTCAAACAGAATCTTGCCAGAGACTTGTGGATGGCTACCAAAAACGCCTTATTGCAGTGAAACTTGCCAAAGAACATGTAACCAAATATTAACATTGCTGTATGTATACTTTTGACCTAGCAGATTTGGTCACATTTTCCGTAGACCCATAATTAATTCATAAAAGAACCAAACTTCATGAATGATTTTTGTGACAAACAAGTATGTGCTCCAATCACTCTATCGCAAAAAAAGGAGTTGTAGAAACTATTGGAAACTCAAAACAGCCATGATATTATGTCCCTCAAAAGTGTATGTAAACCTTTGACCACGGCTGTACATGAAACCATCGTCCCTGCTGACCGCCGTCGCTTTCCAAGTTAAATGCTACACATTATTACTTCATAAAACTACTGTAGTTATGGGTAAAAATTCCATTGCCTTCAGAAAACTTAATTCCTCCCTTTGAGGAAATTAAGGTGTCTGTAAACACAACAGAAAAAGGAGGACAAAAAAACAACCAAAGAGTTAAAACGGAATACAATAAGTATAGATACTAATATATTAAATTATGGTTGCACAGAATACCGGCACTAATAAAGTACCACAATACTAAATTATTACTAATGGTACTATATTGCGGCTTCACGGTGGCAGAGGGTTTAGTGCGTCTGCCTCACAATACAAAGGTCCTGAGTAGTCTGGGTTCAATCCCGGGCTCGGGATCTTTCTGTGTGGAGTTTGCATGTCCTCCCCGTGAATGCGTGGGTTCCCTCCGGGTAATCCAGCTTCCTCCCACCTCCAAAGACATGCACCTGGGGATAGGTTGATTGGCAACACTAAAATTGGCCCTAGTCTGTGAATGTGAGTGTGAATATTGTCTGTCTTTCTGTGTTGGCCCTGCGATGAGGTGGTGAGTTGTCCTTCCGCCCGATTGTAGCTGAGATAGGCACCAGACCCCCCCGCGACCTCAAAGGGAATAAGCGATAGAAAATGGATGGAAAATGCATGGTACTATATTGCCATACTAAAAAATACCAGTACTTTTTTGAAGATGTGCGCTGCGATAACAATACTTGTGTAAAAGCCATGTCGCATGTTAGTCAACACACGTACACACAATACTTGCAAGCAAAAACAGTGTGAAGACAGAAAATGGAGAATGGACGAATTTTGGCTTTAAACCTAACAATAAAAATAAATCTTTAATAATTACAGCTGTGAGGTGGGATTGATTATCTTGGCAAGAAGGAAATGCTCGCTAACACAGCTTTAGACAGATTTTTTAACAATATTTGAGAGGACTAGGTATTTTGTATAAATAGTAGAAGTTTTAGATCTTTGAGTTCAACTCATGAAACATGGGAGTAAAAACAAGTGTTGCATTTATATTTTTTTTTCAGTGTACTACTACACTTTGTGAAAGTAGTCAGTGACACTGAATTTGTGTCGTTATTAGCCTCAACCTGAGCAAATAGAATGTTAACACTAACAAGCTAATGCCAGAGCTGTGTTGTGTTGTCAGCACGAAATAATACTAACATTTATTATTTATATATTCTTATTTACAGCTGAAAAGGACCAAAATAAATCGTCTGACCCTCATGGTCACACCGTGGTGAGGGATGTCTTGTCTTGTTTTTTTTTGTCATTTGAATTTCATGTCTTAATTTGAAAAGTAACTCTCCTCTCGTTTCAGGTCACTTGCCCTTCCTTATGTGTCATCAGTCTAACGTCATCCCTGATTGTTTCCACCTGTTCCCCATTACCCCCATGTGTCTTATAAGTCCACGCCTCCCTTTGTTCTGTGACAGAATGTCTCGTTGTCTCGTTCAACTCTAGCTTTATGCTCGCTTTTGAGTATCCTGTTCCTGAATTCCCTTGTTGGTATTTTGAGTTACATTTTCTCCTCTTGAGCAGAGTGATTTTTGGTTATATAGTTTTGCAGTCGAAGTGGTGAGTTTCAGTTATTCTTATAGTTCCTTCTTTTTCTCTATTTTTGGGTGAAATTCTGTTAACTAACTTTCTAGATCAAAAACAGTGAATAAGTTGTATAGCCATTGTTTCTCCCTCCTTTTGGAGCATTGTTTGTTATTGATAAATTTCATAGTTATATTCCGCGCTAAGTATAATTCGCAATTGATATTTCTTTTGTTTCCTCCTTTCGAAGTGATTTTCGGTTGTTCCCTATTTGTGGAACCTTTTCGGCTAGTTTGTCAGATTATAGCCATTGTTCAATTGCCCTCTCTCTGGAAGTGAAAAGTAGCATTCAAAATAAAAGCCTGCCGGATTCTTCCCCACTTTGCATCTGAGTCCTATTTTTGACCAAAGCTGACACTCATAAATTCATCAATTATAGAGAGGACACATTTCTGACTGTTGGGCATTGCGGACAAAAGCCAAACTTTTTATGAACAATTCGGTACATTATATCGATTTGTATGTTATTGCTTTGTTTTTAATTTACCTACTATTGAGTAAAATAACTATGACCTAATATTGTCTATTTAATTACATGGTATCAGTGTACAAATATAGTAAACCCGTACTCAATACGTCATCAGCCTGATTTGTATAAAGTACCCTATACTGGGAAATGCGGTGGAAACACAAACCACACACTTCTACAGGAACTTATAGATCCAGGTACCAAAAATTCCTGAACTTTTGGTGAAAAAAGAACTAATGGAAACAAAAGGGTGGGTCTACACACATATCAATTGTAACAATATCAAGTGCAAGACCCGTATCTAGTCGATACAACAATGATTACACCAAGATTTTTTATCCAGACAAATGAGCACTTTAAATATGACCAATGTATGAACCTGTAACAACTTGGTATAATATTCAAATTTTTGGTATCACTCAAAACGTACATAAGTATCCAAACAACAGACGAAAAAGTGCTTATTACATTTTAACAGATGTATAGATAGAACATGTTAAAACAGAGAACGACCAAATATTAACAATACATGAACAAATATAAATATTGCTCCATCAATTTTCTATGGTTTGTCCCTCATTATGACGAAATAATACAATGACAAATGACTCAATATGTTACTGCAAATTAGGAGCATTTGTAACCCGTTTGCTTACTTATTACTAAAAGTGAAGTTTTCTAGGATATTCACTATCACAATTGTTCCTTGATTGCAATAAGAAACATATGTTTAATGTATTTAATGTAGGGCTGGAGTCTATCCCAGCTGCACTCGGGCGGAAGCGGGGTACGACCTGGACAAGTCACAACCTAACCGCAAGGCCAACACAGACAGACAAACACTATTCACACTCACATTCACACTCCAGGGTCAATTTAAGGTTGCCATTCAACCTACACCCAAATGCATGTTCTTGAAGGTGGGAGGAAGCCAGAGTACATGGTGGTAACCCCTGCAGTCACGGGAAGAACATTCAAACTCCACACAGAAAATTCCAGAGACCGGGGATCGAACCCAGGACCTTTGTATTGTGAGGCACACGCACTAACCCCTGCCTTATAAAACAGGATATAAACTATAAATATTGTTTTAGGGATGTCACGGTTGGAAAGTTTCTCATCACGGTTATTATCCATCCATCCATCTTCTTCCGCTTATCCGAGGTCGGGTCGCGGGGGCAACAGCCTAAGCAGGGAAACCCAGACTTCCCGCTCCCCAGCCACTTCGTCTAGCTCTTCCCGGGGGATCCCGAGGCGTTCCCAGGCCAGCCGGGAGACATAGTCTTCCCAACGTGTCCTGGGTCTTCCCCGTGGCCTCCTACCGGTTGGACGTGCCCTAAACACCTCCCTAGGGAGGCGTTCGGGTGGCATCCTGACCAGATGCCCGAACCACCTCATCTGGCTCCTCTCGATGTGAAGGAGCAGCGGCTTTACTTTGAGTTCCTCCCGGATGGCAGAGCTTCTCACCCTATCTCTAAGGGAGAGCCCCGCCACACGGCGGAGGAAACTCATTTTGGCCGCTTGTACCCGTGATCTTATCCTTTCGGCCATGACCCAAAGCTCATGACCATAGGTGAGGATGGGAACGTAGATCGACCGGTAAATTGAGAGCTTTGCGTTCCGGCTCAGCTCCTTCTTCACCACAACGGATCGGTACAACGTCCGCATTACTGAAGACGCCGCACCGATCCGCCTGTCAATCTCACGATCCACTCTTCCCCCACTCGTGAACAAGACTCCTAGGTACTTGAACTCCTCCACTTGGGGCAGGTTCTCCTCCCCAACCCGGAGATGGCATTCCACCCTTTTCCGGGCGAGAACCATGGACTCGGACTTGGAGGTGCTGATTCTCATTCCGGTTGCTTCGCACTCGGCTGCGAACCGATCCAGTGAGAGCTGAAGATCCCGGTCAGATGAAGCCATCAGGACCACATCATCTGCAAAAAGCAGAGACCTAATCCTGCGGTCACCAAACCGGAACCCTTCAACGCCTTGACTGCGCCTAGAAATTCTGTCCATAAAAGTTATGAACAGAATCAGTGACAAAGGACAGCCTTGGCGGAGTCCAACCCTCACTGGAAATGTGTTCGACTTACTGCCGGCAATGCGGACCAAGCTCTGGCACTGATCGTACAGGGAGCGGACCGCCACAATAAGACAGTCCGATACCCCATACTCTCTGAGCACTCCCCACAGGACTTCCCGAGGGACACGGTCGAATGCCTTCTCCAAGTCCACCAAGCACATGTAGACTGGTTGGGCAAACTCCCATGCACCCTCAAGAACCCTGCGGAGAGTATACAGCTGGTCCACAGTTCCACGACCAGGACGAAAACCACACTGTTCCTCCTGAATCCGAGGTTCGACTATCCGACGTAGCCTCCTCTCCAGTACACCTGAATAAACCTTACCGGGAAGGCTGAGGAGTGTGATCCCACGATAGTTGGAACACACCCTCCGGTCCCCCTTCTTAAAGAGAGGAACCACCACCCCGGTCTGCCAATCCAGAGGTACCGCCCCCGTTGTCCACGCGATGCTGCAGAGTCTTGTCAACCAAGACAGCCCCACAGCATCCAGAGCCTTAAGGAACTCCGGGCGGACCTCATCTACCCCTGGGGCCTTTCCACCGAGGAACTTTTTAACTACCTTAGCGACCTCAGCCCCAGAAATAGGAGAGTCCACCACAGATTCCCCAGGCACTGCTTCCTCATAGGAAGTAGTGTTGATGGGATTGAGGAGGTCTTCGAAGTATTCCCTTCACCTATCCACAACATCTGCAGTCGAGGTCAGCAGAACACCATCCGCACCATACACGGTGTTGATAGTGCACTGCTTCCCCTTCCTGAGGCGGCGGACGGTGGTCCAGAATCGCTTCGAAGCCGTCCGGAAGTCGTTTTCCACGGCTTCCCCGAACTCCTCCCATGTCCGAGTTTTTGCCTCAGCAACCGCTGAAGCTGCACACCGCTTGGCCTGTCGGTACCTGTCCACTGCCTCCGGAGTCCTATGAGCCAAAAGGACCCGATAGGACTCCTTCAGCTTGACGGCATCCCTCACCGCTGGTGTCCACCAAGGAGTTTTAGGATTGCCGCCCCGACAAGCGCCAACTACCTTGCGGCCACAGCTCCGATCAGCCGCCTCGACAATAGAGGTGCGGAACATGGTCCACTCGGACTCAATGTCCAGCACCTCCCTCGTGACATGTTCAAAGTTCTTCCGGAGGTGGGAATTGAAACTTTCTCTGACAGGAGACTCTGCCAGACGTTCCCAGCAGACCCTCACAATCTTCACCCGAGTGTCCAAAACATAAGGCCGCAAATCCGATGACACAACTACAAAATCAATCATTGAACTGCGGCCTAGGGTGTCCTGGTGCCAAGTGCACATATGGACACCCTTATGTTTGAACATGGTGTTTGTTATGGACAAACTGTGACGAACACAAAAGTCCAATAACAAAACACCACTCGGGTTCAGATCCGGGCGGCCATTCTTCCCAATCACGCCTCTCCAGGTTTCACTGTCGTTGCCAACGTGAGCGTTGAAGTCCCCCAGTAGGACAAGGGAATCACCCGGGGGAACACTTTCCAGTACTCCCTCGAGTGCTCCCAAAAAGGGTGGGTACTCTGAACTGCTGTTTGGTGCATAAGCACAAACAACAGTCAAGACCCGTCCCTCCACCCGAAGGCGGAGGGAGGCTACCCTTTCGTCCACTGGGTTAAACTCCAACGTGCAGGCTTTGAGCCGGGGGGCAACAAGAATTGCCACCCCAGCCCGTCGCCTCTCACTGCCGGCAACGCCAGAGTGGAAGAGGGTCCAGTCCCTCTCGAGAGAACTGGTTCCAGAGCCCTTGCTGTGCGTCGAAGTGAGTCCGACTATATCCAGCCGGAACTTCTCAACTTCGCGCACTAGCTCAGGCTCTTTCCCCCCCAGTGAGGTGATGTTCCACGTCCCAAGAGCTAGCTTCTGTAGCCGAGGATCAGACCGCCAAGTGCCCTGCCTTCGACTGCCACCCAGCTCACATTGCACCCGACCTCTATGGCCCCTGCTATGGGTGGTGAGCCCATTGGAGGGGTGACCCACGTTGCCTCTTCGGGCTGTGCCCGGCCGGGCCCCATGGGAACAGGCCCGGCCACTAGGCGCTCGCCATCGTGCCCCACCTCTGGGCCTGGCTCCAGAGGGAGGCCCCGGTGACCCGCGTCTGGGCGAGGGAAATCTGGGTCTATGTTTTTTCTTCTTCAAAAAGGTCTTCGAACTGCTCTTTATCTGATCCCTCACCTAGAACCTGTTTGCCTTGGGAGACACTACCAGGGGGCATAAAGCCCCCGGACAAAATAGCTCCTAGGATGATTGGGACACGCAAACTCCTCTACCACGATAAGGTGGCAGCTCAGAGAGGAGTTTAATGAGTTATTATGGTGACCAAAATTATCAAGGTTATCATTATTGTTATTGTATTTTTAGATGTGCTCAACATTTTCAAAAAGTACTATTGAAATATTTTAACCAGGTTTTATTTAAAATAGACAAATAACACATTCAAAATGATTTCATTTGTAGAAGAAACATAATTGTTAATAAAAACACTGTTTCATGGACCTCAAGCAGAAATTGAATGTGTATATGAAAACAACAAAAGCATTTTAAACAAAATAAACTGGCAGAAACAAAATTATATAATTAAATAAAATAAATGTGAAAATTGTGCACTTTATGGACAAACAAGATACACAAAAAAAACCTATGTCAGAATTTTGAAAGCTGGCACCTGATGGCCAAAAGATGTAACTGCACTTTTTGTCCATGTAGATACAAAATAAGAGTTTGAGCAGGAATATGTCATATTGGAATTAAATATACACAATGAAATATTAACCAAATGCTATGTCACATGAAAGTTTGGTTTAAAGTAGTAACTTTGAAATGAATCAGAAACACAAGTAATGTACCAAAAACATTGTGTTCACTTTTTGATATCAATACAAAACTCAAAGCAGTATGGCTAATGAAGATAAAGTCACATAAACAAGCTTTGTTCTTCTCTAACACCACCTCCTAGTGCTTCAGTGCAACAGTTTGGCCAACAAAAGTAAACGGGAGTGATACCTCACATGGAATACACAATCTTCAGAGCCAGCGTTAAAAATTCGATGAGATGACAAAACATCATAGGTAGTATTCATGTTATTTGAACACTGATAAAGGTCGCAGTTAAATGAAGGACGCATGAGCATGCCAGTAAACAAACTGTATAAACAAACTGTGGCAACACATTGAGTGCTGCATGTTTCCTCACGGCGGTAAGTCTTAGTCACAGCAGCTGATGAACACTGTATTGATAAAATAAAAGCTACACCACGCAGTTTTCTTCTTCGTTGTGTAATTTTAATGTGGGACAAATGCGTCTGTCACCAATATTGTCCACACCTGTCGCCATATAAAAACAACAGGGCGCTCTTAAACGCATGCCGAGACTCCACCAAAATGAAGCAAGGGAAAATTAATTAGACAAAGCGCTCTGCTCTCTACACTCCAAGGGATTTCTCCGTAGCAAATTCTGTGTAGTCCGCCATGATTTTCAAGCTTAAGGACGCTAGTGCGCATGCGCCAGCGCTGCTGTGACTCCGTTTCCTGGAAGTTAGCAGCGTTGCCTAAATGCATTAATAAATGACGGTTTTTCGGTAATCAAAAATTTAAACAGTATTACTAACCGCAGTTTATCATTATACTGTTTATTGTTACATCCCTAACTGTTTAGTTTTTCATACAATATTTCATATGGAATGGTTAGTTTTTCTTCTCAAAATAAATGTTACATGTTAACATTGTTGTGTTTTGGGGAGCCCAAGCACTAATTGAATTTATTCAAATTCATTTCAACAGTCGGGACTGTTTTTTTAATATTTTGAGTTGCAGTACCACTGCATTTGGGTCAACTAGACTACAACGCTTGACAAAGGAAGAAGCATAATTAAATGCAGTAAAGGATAGTGTAATATATGGTATTTAGATTTTAACTCGTTCATTCATAAAGTATTTATCTATTCATTATTAGACTAACTAAATAAATTTAGAAATTACTATACTTGGGGATAGGTTGATTGGCAACACTAAATTGGCCCTAGTGTATGAATGTGAGTGTGAATTTTGTCTGTCTATCTGTGTTGGCCCTGCGATGAGGTTGCGACTTGTCCAGGGTGTACACCGCCTTCCGCCCGATTGTAGCTGAGATAGGCGCCAGCGCCCCCCGCAACCCCAAAAGGGAATACGCGGTAGAAAATGGATGGATGGATGGATATACTCAAGTAGAGTCTATGTAAGGAGTCTTGTAATAAATATTAGGGGGTAATATACGAAGTGATTAATTCAATAATCACTCTGTCATGTTGATTATTTAAAAAAAAAAAAGCTTTTTCTTTTACAAGATTATCCCCACAAAACCATCGTAAATTAATTTTACCCTTCAGTGGTAAACTGACACTAATATTTTGTGTATAGAATTTGTGCCAGTATTGTGTGACTTTCTCACATGTGTGAGTTTGGTCGCTAAACCACAACAGGCTTTGAATTAGCTCTACAAAAAAGACACATTTGGTTTGTTTGGACATAATACATATTGGCAAACACACTTATTTCATCTGCCAAATCCCTAAATTAACACCTTTTTGGTGAGAAAGCTCAATTTGGAACACGTCACACCAACACCACAGCTGGCATTCAAGGGTAAAATTAATTACTTCAGATACATGTGCTTCCTCTCAAAGTGGCAGACTTATTTGTATTCAGGAACATTCAGCAGAAGTAATCGATGCACACACAAAATACGGCCACCCAATGACCCGGGCCCAATCTCAAACGCCCGCACGCCCACCCTCCCTGTCCCCGTCTCCGTCCCCAAAGCCCAGGCGGTTCAGCCATGCGTGGGGAAACAAACACAGGTAAAGAGAGCAAATGAGACGGTGACAAAACACAGAAACATGAATGGGGAGAATTACAATGATGGGCTGGATGAAGGACAATGGAGCTGGCATTAAACAAACGGCAAATCCCAGGATGGAGCTGCTGGGAGTATGATACAGATTACAGGCACCTCGTCCCCTGCCTGGGGAACAGGGGAGAGGCAGAGAAAAGGACACAATATTGCAAACTGACAGCTGACGTCTTCATATAAACGTATGAATTTACATTCCAATTAGAGAAAATTTACATCTTAATCACAGCAAGTAGTGTGTCGGTCTCTTGGTTAGTGTGTTGCTACGGTAATGAGGTGGGATGCTGCTGTGCTCCCTCATCCAGACAGTGATCTGTCAGCAGACGACACCTCCCTGTTATGAGGGAGTTGCGACTGCCGTCACAATCCAGTAAAATTGGGTGAAATACGTCTTAAATACTAACAAGGTGCGAGCTGCCACCCGAGGATAATGTGGCAAATATGGAGTTTGAAAAACATAAAACATATCTTAAATACAGTGCAATGAACCACGAATGTCTTGAGCTGTCACTCAAATAACAAGCATCACGGTGCTAATTTCCATACTAATAATGGGTTTGTAATTTTTTATGATTTGCACTTTGTTTTAATGGAATTTCAATTGAAAGGGGAAGCTGTCAGTGTGATAATTCAAACATATGATGTAATTAGGTGCTAATAAAAGGTAAAGTGGGTGGTATGGATGGATTGTGAAGGTATGACCAGTATCAATCTGATTATCGATAGAAATTGCAGTGATGAGTCATTTAGAAAGTGTTACAGTACAAGTACAATAGTTTTCCCCAAAGTTTGCTATCTTTAAATGTAAGTACGCTTGTTGTGGTTTGAGTCAGTGTGCTTACAATAACTTTTGGTTTGCGGTTTTGGTTTAAAATAAGCATGCCCGGGCAGAGTCTCACAAGCTCACAAAAGGAATGTAATAGGAAAATATTATTCAAAGTTATGTCAACTCAACTCAGCGTTTGATGAAAACAACTTCTTTGTGACAGAAATTGCTTGCAGAAACAACAATTATCTAAAACATTACAGACTAGTAAAATCAGTTTAACAAGGTGAAGCAAGGTGAACAAGGCCTTTACTAATACTGCAGCTATCAATTATTTTAATAATCGAGTAATCTGTTGATTAATTTGTTCGAATAATCGAGTAATGACATAAAACACACTTTATAGTCTCAATGCATATTTCAGAGAAAATAGTTGACATGGCCTTCATTCTTTTTTTTTCATAATAAATGAACATCACCAACATTGACAATGCACTTTTACCATGTGTGCATTGATTAAAAAAAATGTAAAATCTGTGCCACCCAGATCACATTATCCACACACCACCGCTCTTTATTTGCTCTATCAATGCAGTGGCCATACAAAAAAACAACAACAATGTCTTCAAATTTGAAGTTCCAGGCACTCCATTTGGTTTGTATTTAATAAGTTACAATCATTAAACAACTAATCAAAGCGACATAAAATAGATTAAAGCTTTTTTTAATTGGTTGAATCAATAATTGTTGCAGCCCTAGCCTTCACGCTTTAGTAAAAAAAAAGATCCATGCAAATGAGTCACCGACTTCCTTATCAAGAAGGCCTTTATTTTTGTACACCATGATGCAGTATCTGTTAGCAGCATATTACTGAAAATGGTCTTTAACTTTTACACCGGGCTATGACTTTCTGAAAGGGGGACTATCAGTAAGGAAATAAGACAAATCCAGTAAAAAGGAAAATAAAATGATTGCGTGCCCAGGGTACATGCAGCATGCATCCCCAAACAACACATGTGGTGATATGTGGGTTGTGGCTGAGACTCTGCTTTACCCTGCAAGCTGTTTAGGGAGGATGCTAGGACACTGCACACATGCCCTGTGGTACTTATCTTGCATTTTCTAACCCTGTAAATTGATTCCCAGAGCAGCGCTGTTATGTCTGCGTACAGCTTTGTTTTTTGTGTATGGGACAAATTGGGCTCAGCAGTTAAGTTGAATAAAAAAAGTCATTAAAAGTCATTATAGGACCTATGATGGTTTTCCTCTTATTAATGTTGTTACAATATAAATAAATAAATAAATGGGTTGTACTTGTATAGCGCTTTTCTACCTTCAAGGTACTCAAAGCGCTTTGACACTACTTCCACATTTACCCATTCACACACACATTCACACACTGATGGAGGGAGCTGCCATGCAAGGCGCCAACCAGCACCCATCAGGAGCAAGGGTGAAGTGTCTTGCTCAGGACACAACGGACGTGACGAGGTTGGTACTAGGTGGGATTTGAACCAGGGACACTCGGGTTGCGCACGGCCACTCTTCCACTGCGCCACGCCGTCCTGTTATGAACAATGCCAAAGCATCTAATAAAAAGGGTATTGCATTTGCGTGTAAGCTTGCACATTGTGGGAAGCACTTGACCGCTTGGTAACATTAGGTAGTAATTTCTTAACAATGGGCCATTTCTGATGTCACAGATAGACACGTGCATTTGTGATCATTCTTGACATGTTGTGTCGGTAATCTTTCCACACCTTTGCTGATTTGAGACTGCCTATGCTGGAGCTTCTGTATATTCCTTCACGTTTCATGCTCTAACGCCTGCTCTATGGCTACAAAATATATAATTCCGTGTTTATTTGTCCACCACATTGAGGCCACCGAGATTTCGAGTTAGCTGCGTAACTCCAAAAACACGGTGACATTGCGACTTAGTTTTAGGAAACACAAGACAAGGAAGGATAACGTTTATTTTATTTTGACATGCCATGCGACTTGCAGCAACATAAAAGTTGATAAAAGCAGCTTTTTTTGATGCAGCTCCGTATCAATCGGAGAATGGGCAACTGTACTTAATGTTGTGACCTGCAAATCTATAAATTGTTTATGAAGTTTATTTTCTATTGTGACTGAAAAAGAACAAATAGAGGTGATGTTCAACTTACATATACAGTATTAACAGTGTGCATTTGGAAAATATAAATTATGACAGTTTTGGAGATGGTTGGGTGTGGGCGGTTTCAATTTGGGAACGCCTCCACAAACGAACATCTTGTAGAGAGACTCAAAAACCTATTATAAACGTGACTGTGGAAAAAAAATAAGACAAAATTGACATGAAAACATATCTAATACATATTATCTAGAAAACAAAAAGTGTGTTAAATGTAGATTACAATCAGTGTAATATGCAAAACCAACTTTTATTACCAATTGGTACAAGTTTTGGTGTACTCAAGATCTCCATAAGTCCTGGGAATTTGAAATCAAACCATGAAGGCATGGCGGAGATACTTATAGAACAATCTTGCCTTCTTCCAAGCTTGCTCCTAACAACTTTTGTAATTTTAGACGATTGTGACATTTTTGTCATAGTTACTTCAGCGTATATCTCTATATATTATTATTTCAAGTTGTAATCCAAACTTGTAGTAACCACTGCATTCAACTCCTTGCATTGGACTTGGTGATGTATGGCTTTGATCAGGGGTCTCAAACATGCGGCCCGCGGGACAATTGCGGCCCACGAGACGTTATTATGCGGCCCGCGCTTTGATATGACAATTTAATGTTGGTACAGCCCGCAAGTTCAATATGAACGGTGCTTGATAGGTCAAGCTTGCCAATGTCCCCAATTTTCCCGGGAAACCCCTGAATTTCAGGGCACCAATTCTCTCGAAGCCCCTGACAACTTTTACCATATCAACAATATTCAGGGAGTGCCATAATAGCACTGCCTTTAGCGCCCCCTACATCCTGAACTGACAGCGTGCAAGCCCAGTTGTATGTTGCATCTGGCCATGTGAGACGCACGTGTGTAATTGCAAGATATATTTGATCAACAGCTACACACGTCACACTAAGGGTGGCCGTAAAAAAACTTTTAACACTGTTACAAATATGTGCCAGGCTGTGAACCCACACCAAACAAGAATGACAAACACATTTTAGGAGAACATCCGCATCGTAACACAACATAAACACACCAGAACAATTACCCAGAATCCCATGCAGACCTGACTCTTCCGAGCTACAATATACACACCCTTGCTACCACCAAACCCCCACCATCCCTACTTGCGTCGGTTGAGGTGTTGTATATTGTAGCCCTGCAAGGTGTTCTGGGTATTTGTTCTCTTGTGTTTAAGTTGTGTTAGGGTGCGGAAATTCTCCCAAAAAGGGTTTTTCATTCTTGTTTGGTGTGGGTTCACAGTGTGGCGCACATTTGTAACAGTGTTAAAGTTGTTTATACGGCCACCCTCAGTGTGACCTGTATGGCTGTTGAACAAGTACGTCTTGCAGCCACTGACGTGGTTCTGCTCAAGTCCCACACAACATGATACAGAGCCGGCATATTGGTTGTGTGATATAAAAGCGTGCGTGATGACATGTAGTGGAGCAGTAGTCTTCCTTTGGGGGTGCGCGGACTCCTGGAGGAACTTGAAGGTAAGCCAAGGGACAAGTGAGATTTATCAAAAACATTCTAAAAAACAGCAACAATTCATAAATCCTTTATACATTAGTTTATTTAATAATAGTTCAACAAAATATGAATGTAAGTACGTAAACTGTGAAAAAAAATTACAACAATCCAACATTCTGTGTTGACAGCTAGACTTTTTGTGGACATGTTCCATAAATATTGATGTTAAAGATTTATTTTTTCGTGAGGAAATGTTTAGAATTAAGTTGATGAATCCAGATGGATCTCTATTACTATCCCCAAAGAGGGCACTTTAAGTTGATGATTACTTCTATAGTGTAGAAATCTTTATTTATAATCGAATCACTTGTTTATTTTTCAACAAGTTTTTTTTAGTTATTTTTATATCTTTTTTTCCAAATAGTTCAAGAAACACCACTTCAAATGAGCAATATTTTGCACCGTTATACAATTTAATAAATCAGAAACTGATGGCATAGTGCTGCCACAGTGTGAACCCACACCAAACAAGAATGACAAACCTTTTTTGGGAGAATTTCCGCACCTTAAAACAACTTAAACACAAGAGAACAAATACCCAGAATACCTTGCAGGGCTACAATATACAACACCTCAATCGACGCAAGTAGGGAGGGTGGGGGAGTGGGGGGTTGGTGGTAGCAGTGGTGTGTATATTGTAGCCCGGAAGAGTCAGGTCTGCATGGGATTCTGGGTAATTGTTCTGGTGTGTTTATGTTGTGTTACGATGCATATGTTTTCCCGAAATGTGTTTGTCATTCTTGTTTGGTGTGGGTTCATAGTCTGGCACATATATGTAATAGTGTTAAAAGTTATTTTACGGCCACCCGTAGTGTGACGTGTGTAGCTGTTGATCAAATATATCTTGCAATTACACACGTGCGTCTCACATGGCCAAATTCAACATACAACTGGGCATGAACACTGTCAGTTCAGGATGTAGGGGGTGCTAAAGGCAGTGCCATTATGGCACTCCCTGAATATTGTTGATCCGGTAAGAATTGTCAGGGGTGTCGAGAGAATTGGTGCCCTGAAATTCAGGGGTCTCCCGGGAAAATTGGGGATGTTGGCAAGCTTGACCTATCAAGCGCTGTTCATATTGAACTCGCGGGCCGCACCAACATCAACATGTCATATCAAAGCGTGATAACGTCTCGTAGGGCCGCAATTGGCCCGCGGGCCGCATGTTTGAGACCCCTGCTTTAATGTAATCGTATTCAATATATGCTACAGTATTTGAGTTTTCAAAAAACTCTACAATCTGGGTCACCGCTTGCCATTTGCCAAAGCACCGGTGAGAAGCACTGATGCATAAAAGTAATTAAAGAATACGAATAAACTGTTCAAAGTGTTGTTAAGTAAAAGTTAACTTGAAGTAAAAGTCTTGCAGTATTCAGTACACCACTGATACTTTTTTTTTACTGCCGAATGCACTTTTTGATGACCAGCAAAAAAAATAAATACATAAATTGATGGAAAAAAGTTGTTTTGACTCCCACAAAAGGTACAAAAAAAGAAGCATAACCATGGCCCTAAAACCGAGGTACGGACTGGAACGTGGGCTACCTGTACCGTTGCACCTCTCGTAAGCATAATTTTATATATATGAACAAAATGACAGTTGTCACCTTGATCAAACATGGCAGAAATGTCTGTTACAAGATACCGCCGTGTTAAACAGTAGGGATGCAACGGTACTCGCTATAATCCGGCATAAGAAAATCCAGCTTTAATTAAAACATAATAATAATAGTGATACTAATCAAAATAGGATGATAGCAAAAGGTTAACTGCTATTTTTATTTTTGCTATATCGTCCAGTCCTACTGTTATGTCACAACGTAGCCAGACGGCAAAAACCCATGGACATGGCATCAAACACTGCGGGCAAGCTTGTGCTCGAATGCATGGCCCCCTATCATTTGACATTTTGGCATTTTTCAACACGAGTATGCAACATTTCAATATTAATAAGTCAGAAAAGCCAAAATTCATTATAAACATGTTAAGGATGTTATTTTGGAATATGAGTGCAGTGCACATGAAAAAGTGACCGATCAATCAAATTAAAAGGAAAAAAAAAGAGTAAAGAAGAGCAGTGCCTGAAAAAAAAAAAACAACAAATAAAACTGATGGGAAAAGAACAAGCAAGTTTGAGTTTGAGGAGGGAAAGCACTTCAGTGTGCACATAGAGTGACCTTGCTACCACTCTGCCTACTCCAATATTCACCACTACACATGCTTTTGTGCTCTACCCCTCGCCCATCTCCACACGCAAACCCTCCTCCTCGATACACCCACTACTTTTTTTACAGTTTGCTTTGGCCAGTTAGCTTGCACTGGCGTCCACACACTCAAAGTACACCGGGTGCACTAAATGCAGTCTACTAATTTAATCATAATTTTGTACATTACATCTTCACTCTGCTTACAAGACTTGGGAGCATTTAAAGGATGAACATGGGAGGAGGCTGTTTCTGCCGTGTCCTATGAGATTGGTCTAATGAGGTATGCCAAATTGGGTCTTTCCTCTTTTTGACAGTGAGCAGATTATATCCGTTATAAATTGAGTCACTCAGTCAGCCCCAACACCGAATACTGAAATAAAACATAGTAATTAATTTGAGACATTTTGATTTAAGTGTTTGGTAACGACACCCTCTTTACAAACACCCTAGGCCAAAAAGCTTATTTTATTATGTGGAAGGCCCAGGATATTTTCAAACCACAGAGTCACAAATCAGTGACAAAAAAAGAGCTGATGATGACAAAGCACAAAACAGCGACAGGCTCCATCATGGACAATCACATAAAAATGACGAACAAAAACAATGATAAATCATCAAGACCTGACACATACAAAATGTTCGAGACTCAAAAGCATAATGTGGATAAGAAGAAGTTTAAAAAATGATTCATAAGAATTTGCAGACTAACATATGGAGTAACCTTTGTGGCCTCCCGGGACTTGGGGGCGTGGTGGTGGGGTTACGTCGGGGGGGTCTAACGCTCCGAGGACCGTAGGCACGCTAGGGAGAGGTGAGCTGTCACCAACCATTATGATCACTGACTGAGCTATGAAAGGGGGAGGGGAAGGAAGAGAGAAGGCAAAAAAAAAAAAAATACTGGTTCTTTGCTAACCGCCTATTTCGAGCCATCCCCGGGCCTTCAGAAGCCTCGGTCTACAGTTGCCTCCTGGGAAACTCTTGCACGCATGTCCTCCGCTTCCTAAGCTAGCATTCGGGCATAATGTGTGTGTGTGTGTGTTGGAGATGTGTCGGCTATGTGTGTTGTTGGTCTGTGTAAGCAGAATGTATAGATATTGGGCAACAAAATAACTACTGTGCATGTTATCTTACTTTCTGCAAAACGGGATATACCGATAAGTGCTTTGGTTTGGTTGGCATTACAGAACTTGCTGCTATTACCTCCATCAGGGACGTTGTGTCTGCAAGTATTGGATTACGCAAAAAATACGAATGTCCACAAAACTTTGCGGAAGGGTGACTCATTAACCAGGAAAAAAACAGACAGACATTGTGGTGCAGATAGGTTTAAAATCTACACAATATTTTTGTTTGATGAAAAACTTGTATCTCCACTTGTTTAATTTGGACTTTTTAACATAATTTCACAACCAATAAAAATCAATAATGACATTTGTATTTACTATCTCCTTTGGCAGCCTGAACTGTCCTTTGGTCCAAAACATATACTTTCTCTTTAGATCACACCTCCCGATTAATTTTGTATTGTTGACAAGAGACAACAACTCAACATGCTAAAAAGGAAACCCAGCTGCTGTCACTTTGGTTTATTAAAACCAGTGATGAACGTAAAATATTGAGCAGATGAATGACAAACAAGTTATACAATATATCCACTGAAAAGTCTGGCTGATGTATTATTATGTATTTTTTTAAACACGTAATTCAATTAGTTTTTTAAATCTTACATTGTTCTTTAATTTAGTATAAGCAAAGAGACTCAAGACATAAAGCAACACATTAAACACCTTTAACATTATGGTAATGTTAAAGATATCTACTTTCTGTAGTGTGTGTGCATGGACGATTGTTCCGTCAGATTTTTTTTGTATTCATATTTTCCATCAAGAGGGCCAACGTGCTGTTTAGTGTCTTCCATAATGGGTTTTTTGGTTCCGTACCCTGTCACTAGCGGATCATTGCTCAATTAACCACTTGTCCAATGGTGACACTACTCGAACAAACTTCCTGAAATGCATTGGCCAACATTGTGGGGGCTTTTGAGTCATTCTACACTCCAAACAAGATTTATTGTGTAAATAAAAAAAAAAAATCTGATTATTAATGATCATGGATTCATTTTCATTAAGGCATTACTACATCTGATAGCAATTACATGCTCATAAACATGGACTTGTCATAGACCGGGTGCTAAATCTGTGTGTTTAATGAAATAAATAAACGTTCATTATGCAGGAAAAACCAACAACAGCTGTGCGCCGTTTAACAGACAAGTATATCCATGAGACACAAATATGGTGTATACAGTATTTTTCGAAAATGCATAATAGTCCTGTCTCTGATTTGACCTTTTGTGAGTTTCAGTGAACACTGCCTAGGCACATTCTATTCCCCAGATCGCACTCCTAACACCCCTGTCACTCATCATCACTCATCATTGTTAGGGACAAAAGGAGAGTTTGGTTAAGCCACACACGGGAGTATTCTCCCACCCGGGGTCTCCCCCACCTTTACACATAGGTTTGTTAGAGTGATCTTAAAATGCAAAACAAATCCATGTTCCTATTTTTCTACTCTGCTGACTCCGAAACTTGTTGAGGAGGTCACAAACTTTTCAATCTTGCCCTCCAACTTGCCTTTTGAAGTGCAGACTTGTCCTTCGCGTGGCCCTTTGACTTCTCCACAGCGCCCAATTAAAGTCTATTCAGGCGTCTATACGTGCCCTAACTATTCTCCATCCTCTAGCCTGGCCTTTCAATAGCCACCTGTGAACTCTGAAGGACATGGACACTTGCCTCCATAAAATTCATGAGTGCTGCTACATTCAGCTGCCAGCCAACATCCTTCAATGGCTGACACTGCTTTAAACAACTCTGTGTTGACTGTCGGGTGAATCCTTTTTAAATAGAACCATATTCACGGTGGCAGGGGTTAAGTAGGTCCCGTGATTAGCTGAAACAAATGCCTTTATGTGGTTGAAGATAGACAGAATTAAGGGACCCAATTTGTTTTCATAAAGCAAGCACTCATTCAAGACAGAGAAAGCAGAAAATAGAAAACGGCTAAATGAACACTGAACGAGCATTTCAAAGCACTTCTTGTGGTGTAACTGACTGATTAATTCAACAATCTTTCAATGCCTCACTCCTCACAAATATTTTTCACAATAAAACTCAGGAGAGCGAGACAACCGTCACAGCTTTAGCACCATCTGGAAAAAGTTGTCTTCTTTTCTTATAGGAGCTGACATTTAGTATATCCACTATTATGATCCGTTGCCGGAGTCATAGTTTGTTTATATTTATTCAGGGTTTTTATTCACTTGTGGTTTAAGTTCAGTTTCAGCACTCGTTTTGTGTTTCTTGGTTGTCATGGATGCTGATTGTTTTCAACCTAAATAATCATAAACAATCTATGATCCGGGCAACAGATAAAAACAGTAGCAACAGGCAGGACTAAATAGCTCTCGTATTAGTGCCCAGGAACAGGTGAGTGTCCAGAACACTAATCAGAGGCAGGTGAAAACAATCAGCACCCATGTCAACCAAGAAACACAAAACAGGGGTGCTGAAACAGAACTTAAACCACGAGTGAATCAAAACCTAAATAAACGTAAACAAACTATGATCTGGGCAACGGATCATAACATCTACAGATATCTAAAGACGGAAGGGAAGTCAATAACCTGCAGTGTAAGTGGAATTGTAGAAAAACAACACATCGACCAAGTTCAATGGTACAGTTTGAATCGATAACCAGATTAGATCGGTTTTCACTATGGGCTCTGAGAACGGTATGGCGATGGGATAGATAAAATGACATGGTTATATGTATATAAATGTCTCTTTCTGTTACAACTGAACATATTTGTAAGTGGTACCGTTGCTTTTTTTTCATTCAGTCAACACAGAGTCGAACAATTAATTAGGGCAGCACAATTTTGGCCAAAAATTAAATCCTGTTTTCTTTTCACTGAAAATGTAATTTTCCTTCACGATTTTGATTTGTTTGGTAAAAAAAACTGTAAAAGACCACAGGGTGTGGCGGTTGCTGAAATAGGCTAATATTGGGATGAAATAGGCTAATATTTCTTTATTAATTATAATGTTTCTATTTATTATAAGAAACATTATACATAGATTTGAAGACAAATATTTGTGACGTTTTTCATTATTTGTATCAACAATGTAGCTTTTCCTCATAATATCAATTTAATCTATTTTTTCATTTTGATTATTTTTCTTTGTGGATTTTTATTCCAACAATGTTTTAAAGGTGCCAGATGTAGGAATGTAGCCAGAAATAGTATTGCAATTTTTTTTTTTTTTTTAGATTGTTGGCATTACTCAGCTAAAATGTCTAGTTTGATCGCATGGACCACCATTGGAATAATTATCCATCCATCCATTTCCTACCGCTTATTCCCTTAGGGGTCGCGGAGGGCGTTGGAGCCTATCCCAGCTACAGTCGGGCGGAAGGCGTTTTACACCCTGGACAAGTCGTCACCTCATAGCAGGGCCAACACAGACAGACAACATTCACACTCACATTCACACACTAGGGCCAATTTAGTGTTGCCAATCAACCTATCCCCAGTGCATGTTTTTGGAGGTGGGAGGAAGCCTGAGTACCAGGACGGAACCCACGCTGTCACGAGGAGAACATGCAAACTCCACACAGAAAGATCCCGAGCGCAGGATCGAACCCAGGACCTTTGTATTGTCAGGCAAACGCACTAACCCCTCTGTCACCGTGCTGCCCATCGAAATAATTATATATAATATGTATCGCGTATTCCTACTTTGGCAAACCAAGGCCAACAGTAAAATTACTTCCACATTTTGTTCATCATAACTCCATGTTGCATACAACCTGACGCACTGCATTCTCTTCCATGTACGCACATCACCATCTTTCAGTGCAGAGTGCAATTCTATGAGCAAACCCACGTTACGCAAAGACCAAGTTAGGCATAAATCATGTAGCCTACTACCCTGTCAATACACAAAGTCATTACACATAATGCATTATATTGTGCCAAGCAAAAACCACCCCATATGTACCAGAAACCGAAATTAGCCATGTTGGAACGCATTTCATCATCGTATCAGCTGGATGACACATCGACATACAGGCTAACGGGCATATATATTTCCCCGTTAGCCTATGTGACGATGTGTCATTGACCGGGCTAGCATGCTAAGCTACACGAGTGTGATGTTGCTTTGCTCCTAAGCAGTCGTTGTACGAACATACTAGCTTAGTTAGACAGGATCATAGACTTTATCGGACAATATAGTTTACATACGAAATGTCTATTTTCATTTATTACAAGTAATAAGAAAATGCAAATGCCTTACTTACATATCAAGGAGGAAATTAGCAAGTTTGGTGTCGGATGAAAAAATCTTCTCCGCCCTTAATCATCTCCATTTTTCAAAGGCATACTTTGAATTCTATCTTAATTCTGTATATTGCTGCGGGAATTTTAATTTTCTTGAGGGAACTCTCTTGAAGGAATCAATAAAGTACTATCTATCTATATATGCAAGGCATCCCCGATACAAATCCTCGTTTTGTTCCTGGCTTTGTCATGAATCAGTTGAGAATCGGAACAATGCTTTTAGATTTTCTAAGGTCTGACATATTTAGTAACTTTACCAGTGGCAGGAGCCCGACGAAAATGGTGGTGCGTAACTGGCAACCTGGATGTGACACACTCACTGACTTTCTAATTGGTAAAACGGTGGAGGACGGGGCATCGAAATGAAAACAATACAAATTTTTCGGGGCTGTAAATCCAATTTTGAAATAAGCATATCCGGGCTGAACTACCGTTACCAGTTATAAAGGTATTCGAAAATGACATTACTTCTTTAATGCCTTTTGACATATCAGGGCTATTTAATGATGACCTGCCATGAAATTGTTACATATGGCACCTTTAAGGGTACAAAAAACCTGCGGTCCACAAAAGGCCCTCGGGCCACACTTTGAACACCACTGGTTTACATATTTCATAAGTGTTGCTAATGGACTGAAGAGTGTCATGTCAGCTGTGTCTTCAAGTTATCAACACTTATGGAAGTGATACAGGTACTGTTGCTTCTGGATGTTTTTCTATGTGTCGGTACTCATATAGTAACTACATTACCTGGGGGACTTAGAGGCAGAGTGAAAAAAGAAAGTTCTGACGATAGTACTAACGGAGAAACGAGTGAGTACGAGTATCATGCAGTGTTGTAAATAAAGAGTTCCTGTGAAAAAAAAGAAAACAAATGAAAGCTGCTTATTCTGCGTAATTGAAACAAACAACAAACATAACATTTTGCAAACGCCTTTATGAAGGCTTTCTGGGCTTGAGGAGGCGATCTCTACTCATGAGCCAAATACTTCAACTATAATGACCGCTTGTATTGCATTACTAATTAAAAGCATGACGCAAGACACACCCCTCTTTCACTTTATATTAAGGCTATTCATCTTAATTGCTCTAGGGGCCACATTTCCAAAGGACTGGGGGACTATCTACCTTCACTGTTATTTTTATTTTAAGAACCACTGTTTTTAATCTTTTTTTAAATGTGAAGCAATTTGTGCTACATCTTATATGCATGACAATTCTTAGACAGAGTTTGATTTGATTGTGTTAGAAATTGCTGCAAAAATGTTTGTCTCCTAAGTTTTGAACAGAACTTGGGGAGCCAGTTGATGCCATTCCTGGCCCGGATGCGGCCCCTGCTTAGTCAGTTGAATAGCCCTGCTTTAGACGCACACCTCTCCTCACTAAAATATAAGAAAAAAGTTGCAAAATAGACACAATAGAACCTTTCTGCCATGTCTTGTCTGGCAAAGCAGGTGTGTTGTGCGGAGATTTTACGGTAAAACTTTCATTATACTATAATTTGAGAACAAACCCCGAATTCGCATTTGTGAAGGAGCAAATTTTATTTGTAGTCACAAATGATTCAATAAATGGGAACTACTTACATGTAAGTATGGAGCGCAAATGTCGATGCAGACTGGATAGTGCTCTCGCAGGAAGAGGAGCCTACAGTAGATTGGAGGTCCAAAACATGATGGAGTTGAAAATTGATACAACAATTTGCTTTTTATGAACATCGTCATAATAAATTGGGTTAGGAATTAAAATGTATTAATTGTGCAGCACTCCAATAAACAAACCACAGCATGTAACTACCCTACTTAAACGAACTTTGGTGTACTAATGCAGTGGTTCTTAAACTTTTTTCAGTGATGTACCCCCTGGGAATTTTTTTTAATTCAAGTACCCATACACAGAGCAAAGCATTTTTGGTTGAAAAAAAGAGATAACGAAGTAAAATAAAGCACTAAGTCATCAGTTTCTGATTTATTAAATTGTATAACAGTGCAAAATTTTGCTCATTTGTCGTGGTCTTTCTTGAACTATTTGGAAAAAAAGATATAAAGATAATTAAAAACTTGTTGAAAAATAAACAAGTGATTCAATTATAAATAAAGATTTCTACAGAAAGAAGTAATCATCAACTTAAAGTGCCCTCTTTGGGGATTGTAATAGAGATCCATCTGGATTCATGAACTTAATTCTAAACATGCCTTCACAAAAAAAGAAATCTTTAACATCAATATTTATGGAACATGTCCACAAAAAATCTAGCTGTCAACACTGAATATTGCATTGTTGGATTTCTTTTCACAGTTTATGAACTTATATCCATATTTTGTTGAAATATTATTCAATAAATATATTCATAAAGGATTTTTTAATCGTTGCAATTTTTAGAATATTTTATTAAAAATCTCACGTACCCCTTGGCATACCTTCGCGTACCCCCATTTGAGAACCACTGTACTAATGCAACCAGACCCCAAGGGAAGGGTGCAACAAAGTTGCTGGTATGGGTCATATTTTAAGGGACATTTTACAATGGAAACAACCACACAATGCATACCATACTGCTTACTGGGAAAACATTTAACTAGCAGTATAAAACAATAGTATTACACCAGAGAAAAGCATTATAGCTTTTACTTTCAGACAGTATTCAACTACTGTATTTAATTTGCTTAATTAAGTAGCATCCTACAAACTTTCAGTAAAAAAGGAAAACGGAAATTTACGAAGTAATCACGTTTAAAAGCAGCAAAAAACATAGTGACTTCGCCTTTCAACCCTCCCCTCCCTTTTCAGGACACTAAGCGTGAGAGTGTGGGAAAGTTATTTTTAGGAGCCAAGCAGAGAGCTTTCCTGAGTTTGATGCTCCTGCACTGGATCAACATTCCACCTTTGAACCATCCCAACCACAAAACTTTTTGTCCTTCATGGCAACTTTTAACTTTCTCTGAAATAATTCATTCATAAAAATTAAAATTTTATTCAGCACAATTGTTAACTATGGAATGTGATAATCGGACATGTGCATTGTGGCCTTTAGGATACAGGATACAGATGTGCAATGCAAACTACAATATGAGTATATTTTCTTAAGTCTAAAAAAACATAACTGAGTATTTAAATACATATGTTGATTAGAGTAGACAATTTCCAAGAATGCATATACTAGTTTTAAAAGTATTTAAAGTGTGCAAAAGTGCATACTCCCAAGGCAACATTATACCATTATTCTTGCACAACCAAGGATAAAACAATAACATGAGTCATAAGCCAAAGATCTAAAAAATACTTTGTTTATAAGTATGAGGGGATATGATTTGCCAGTCACAACCATTATGCTAATAGCAAGCCCCTGCCACACACTTACAGATAGTCTACAGTACCGCGAGACTCCATGGATGCGGGCTGGCGTGCATGTTACAGTCTTGCCTCGCTTCCACTCGCTTTAATGGAAGCTGAAAACAAGTGGGGCTATTTAAATCAAGGCTGAGTCCAGCGTGGCCAGCCTGGTCTGATGGGGGCTGAGTGGTGCATGGACCATGTTAAAGGGTTCACTGCTCACCGATGCAACAGCTTCACTTCCAGGGCAAGTTGAAGCAGACCCCACTCTTACACAGTCTGGCAGGAGAAGCAAATATGCCCGCTTTTGTTTTGCTGTATCGCTGTCTTGTTGTAAGACACAATGTTTTGGCTTTTTTGTTGATTTATTACAGAAGGCAGCAGATTTGGCAAATAACCAAATAGGTCTTACTTAATGTTGACTATGCTACAGCAACCACAACTGCAAATAAATATAGTCCAGCCTCCTTGGTGGTGGTATTTTGAAAGTAAATCAAATAATTTCAGGTTACTTTTAGCCTCCTGTTAGATTTCTTGTGGGCATCTTTTAACTACTAAAACAGGCCAACATTTTGTTGAACCAATAAAATCTTACATAGAACATATATGATCCATGATCTAAGATTGCACAGTGCTGGCACTAAACAAACCCAAACCATACGACTGGCACCCAGCACAGTCGTAACTCGGTGTGCTTTTTCAAACGCGTATGCACATTTGCAGTACAGATACAAAAAAAATCTTGATAAATAATAGATGCACATCGGATGTATGTTGTGAATATTTTTTCGGGCTAGGCGTCCTATCGCGTGCCACCGGCTGGCCTGTGCAGTGCTCCTTGCTCTCTCTCCTTCTCATACATGCACAAACCATAAGCGCACCTCATTCCAAAATGCGACAGTATGCCGCCAAGACCGCAGGTATAAATTATTTACGGAGACTATTATTCTAAAGGTCCATTCCCAACTGATTGTGAGGTAGGAGGTAAGCAATGTCATTTTTGCAGAACCAATTTTGTTTCCTGCTCATAGTTTTCAAACGTTGAGTACCTGAACTTAGTTATTCTTAGTCAAATATAAATTAGACCCAGTTAATGCAAGAGTGTTATTTATTTTTATTTTTTTAGCCTTTAGTTATTTGGTTTTAATATTTTGTCCGCTAATAAAACTACAAACACAAAAGTAAGTTCAGAGGAAGGTGTTTTCTGGCTAACTTGTTCTTACTCCATATTTCTTTCTTTCCCTCTCTTTTTGATTTTTCTCTGAATAATACGGTTTGGTGCCTCTCAGGAAAAGCCCTCATGTTAATTAGACTTGACCTGAGAATCACTTAACTGCTCCTCAACGTTTATGTCTCCACCCTGCCTCCCCTCTTTTCCAAGCCTTTGCTCTGTTCCTCACATAGGTCCATTAACACCCTTCCCTCGGCACCCACAGGCTTCAACGAGGAGGAGGGGTACACAGCCACCGACTTGAGACATTTTGAGGACATGCCAAGAAACATTAACCTACTCTATATGCCTCCATTCCACTCGAATTGGACTTACTTTTTATCATTTTCCTCAGGATTAAAATATTCGACTCCACCAATCTTGACAATACAGTATAACCCAAGCAGCCTGTGATACTGTTTGATCTTTTATGAGCAACACAAACTGTTTTATAGTGTAGTTTAATCAAAAAACATCCTACAAAATAGGGATGCAACGGATATAGATTTTGACGGTTTCACAATTATCATGATTATTATAGATGAATAAAATTCACAACAATAGTTGCAGACATTCCTTAGGGACATTGAAGTGTAATTGATTACGACTATACAACTTCTTGACAATGGGAGAAGACGCAAAGAATAAGGCTCTGCTTTTGCGACCGGGAGTTTTTGATAAATTGGAAGACTGTTGACCGCTGATTTGTGATCACAGCCACAGGAGAGTTACCTGGCATCTTTGAACCTATTTTGGTCTGGTGAAAGGCATTGATTTGCTGAAATAAGGCGAGTTGGAAGAAACGTTAGCCTCAAGCCAACGGCCCCCTACCGCAATCCAAAGCGGTTGTTGAGCAACCAGAAGCTACGGCGAGAGTTTGAAGCCTTTTTTAAGTGCTTCCGACCAGGGACGTAACTAGGAATTGACAAATATCGAGGTCAAAAAATGGTGGTCTAAGAGAAGCTTTGCAAGGCTGAAATCATGGGTATCCCAGCACGATATTAATAAAAAAGTGGGCTGTTACAAAATCACACTGATTGTCAAATATGTTAGGTACAAACCCCATTTCCAAATGAGTTTGGGAAATTGTGTTAGATGTAAATATAAACAGAATACAATGCTTTGCAAATCATTTTCAACCCATATTCAGTTGAATATGCTACAAAGACAACATATTTTCAGTTCAAAATGATAAACATTTTTTTTTTGCAAATAATCATTAGCTTTATAATTTGATGCCAGCAACACGTGCCAAATAAGTTGGGAAAGGTGGCAATAAATACTAATAAAGTTGAGGAATGCTCATCAAACACTTATTTGGAACATCCCACAGGTGTGCAGGCTAATTGGGAACAGGTGGGTGCCATGATTGGGTACAAAAACAGCTTCCCAAAAAATGCTCAGTCTTTCACAAGAAAGGATAGGGCGAGGTACACCCCTTTGTCCACAACTGCGTGACCAAAAAGTCAAATAGTTTAAGAACAACGTTTGTCAAAGTGCAATTGCAAGAAATTTAGGGATTTCAACATCTACGGTTCATAATATCATCAAAAAGTTCAGAGAATCTGGAGAAGTCACTCCACGTAAGCGGCATGGCCGGAAGCCAACATTGAATGACCGTGACCTTCCATCCCTCAGACGGCACTGTATCAAATACCAACATCAATCTCTAAAGGATAGCACCACATGGGCTCAGGAACACTTCAGAAAACCACTGTCACTAAATACAGTTCATCGCTACATCTGTAAGTGCAAGTTAAAGCTCTACTATGCAAAACGAAAGCCATTTATCAACAACATCCAGAAAAGCCGCCGGCTTCTCTGGGCCTGAGATCATCCAAGATGGACTGGTGAAAAGTGGAAAAGTGCTCTGTGGTCTGACGAGTCCACATTTCAAATTGTTTTTGGAAATATTCGACATCGTGTCATCCGGACCAAAGGGGAAGCGAACCATCCAGACTGTTATCGACACAAAGTTCAAAAGCCAGCATTATGAAGCATAATGCGCATTATGAAGCATAAAATATGACAGTGGAGACCCCGGACTGTTGAACGACTGAAGCTCTACATAAAACAAGCATGGGAAAGAATTCCACTTTTAAAGCTTCAACAGTTAGTTTCCTCAGTTCACAAACATTTATTGAGTGTTGTTAAAAGAAATGGTGATGTAACACAGTGGTGAACATGCCCTTTCCCAACTACTTTGGCACGTGTTGCAGCCATGAAATTTTAAGTTAATTATTATTTGCAAAAAAAATAAAGTTTATGAGTTTGAACATCAAATATCTTGTCTTTGTAGTGCCTTCAATTGAATATGGGTTGAAAAAGATTCGCAAATCATTGTATTCCGTTTATATTTACCTCTAACACAATTTCCCAACTACTATGGAAAGGGGGTTTGTAATATAATGTGATAGTTCTATCTCAATGAATGCTTTAACTATTTATATATGATATAATTATATACATATAGAAACATAGATGTATAAAATACAATTTTAATATCATTAAAACATAAATCTAAAGAAACAAACCGACATTTTTACAGCAGCCAGGTTTCAAACCCAACACCTTCTACTTTGTAAAGCAAGTACTAATGACACCTGCTACAGAGCACCGGAAATGCCTGTGGAAAATGTGTGTTTATATTCTAATCAGGGACAGAGCAGGATGTGGCCAGGAATAAGTTTGGGATAAAATTTTATGAAGCGTCTTGTCTTTCAATAATTTACATTTTAATTTGCTTCTTTAGCGCAACCCCCCTAGCCCCCACTTATCGCAAAGCCCTATGCAGACCGCGTGTTCTACATTTAGGGTTGGGCGGCACCTGACTGACACGACAATGTTATTATACTGACAGTGTTTCACATCATTTTAATTCAAGTGAAACCAACATTAGTTACAGCAGCATTATTTATTGTTACTGTTATTTTGACCGCACATTTATTTCTGATCGGATGATCTTTAAAGCATTACGTTGTTGGAGTTGTTTGTAGCGGGCTGTGAATGAGGAAAGATCGTATATTGAGAGAAGACCGCATTATGTTGTACAGCGTACACAATGTGCTATATAAAGTACATTTGAAGTCAGTTATCTCATCTTTTTTTTGTCACTTAAAAAATACAGAGGACATGACCTCGGAGGCCTCAATGGTAGTTACGGCCGTGCTTCCGACAACACACAGGGATATAAGTTGACATCCTGATACCTCAAGTTGATCTCTGAACGGCGCAAGGAACAAAATTGTTAAAATAAACACGTTAAAAGTTCCGCAAGTCGCTAAAGAAGCAACTGACGATAGTGAGCTAATTACAAGAGGCACTGATGTCAGCGAGCTTCTGCGACGCCAAAATCTAAATTAAAAACTCAAATACTGAAACCTTCTGTGTCATCTGAATCAAATGATTCTTTGGACCCTGGACACGAAGGAAAGCAAGATTTGATGTTGGACACAGGACATAATGGGAAGCTAGACTTGATGCTAAAAAAATAGCTGATGACATAGAAAGAGTAAAATTAGAACACAAAGCAGACCTGTAAGGAGTAATAAGAAAATTTAAAGAACGTCTGAGAAAAGCAATAACAAAATACAAAGAGGCTCTGCAGGAAAATATAGAAAGTCTGCAAAGCCAGTATACAACATAAGAAAGGACTTTCAGGAAATGGGTCAAGAAGTGAGGATTCTCCAAGAAGTTATTGCAGTAAAAAGAGACAAGAGCATGCTGGGAAATATCATGGATGAAATAGATCAGGAAAAACGAATGAATGATATCATTATGACAGTGCACTGAATTAAACCAAGAACCTACGCAAAAGCTGTGAATAATGGAGGAGAACAATATAAAATGGATGTGGCCTAAGCAGAACAGCAAGCGGTCAACTTTCTACAATCAAAGGAAATTGAAATTGACATTATAACCGTTGAGACATGCATCCCACTGAATAGAAGAAACAAAGACATCACCGGGCATCATTGTGAAACTCATTAACAGAAAATCTAAAATGACACTGCTGAAACAGGGAAAGAAGCTGAAGGGAACACATGTGTACATGAACGAGCACTTCACTAAACGCAATGCTGAAATCCCCAAGACAGCATGTGACTTGAGAAAGCAGAGAACAATTTAGGGAACTTGGAGCGCAAACTTTAAAATCTACATCAAGATGACTGGAAGTCCAAAAGTACGAGGATCAAGGATCTTGGCAATATTCAAATTGACACTGCTTCCACAATGACAAAGGAGTCTGATGGAAACAAACACCTACAGTGGGGCAAAAAAGTATTTAGTCAGCCCCCGATTGTGCGAGTTCTCCCATTTAAAATGATGACAGAGGTCTGTAATTTTCATCATAGGTACACTTCAACTGTGAGAGACAGAATGTGAAAAAAAATCCAGGAATTCACATTGTAGGAATTTTAAAGAATTTATTTGTAAATTATGGTGGAAAAGAAGTATTTGGTCAATAACAAAAATTCAACTCAATACTTTGTAATTATAACCTTTGTTGGCAATAACAGCGGTCAAACAATTACTATAGGTCTTTACCAGGTTTGCACACACAGTAGCTGATATTTTGGCCCATTCCTCTATGCAGATCTTCTCGAGAACAGTGATGTTTTGGGGCTGTTGCCGAGCAACACAGACTTTCAACTCCCTCCACAGATTTTCTATGGGGTTCAGGTCTGGAACCCCATAGAAAACTACGCAATATATATTTTTAGGAGGGAAAAGGTAACCCAGAAATGACTTTTTTTTAAATTGAGAAGTCAAGCAGAATCACAGGACACTGTGCCCCACTTATTGATAATATGTTTACCAATGATTTTGATCAAAGCACTACAAGTGGTGCACTTATAACCGACATTTGTGATCATCTGCCCGTTTTCACAAAACATGATGGAAACTACAAGAAGAAGAGCATGGACGAATAACATAAAGACATTTCAAAGACTATGCACACAGAAGAGTATGGTTGCCTTCAAAAATTTGCGAGAAAAGTAACATTGGGACAATGCGTACAGTGAAAATGATGTTGATGAAGCATATGGCAAAATTTTAAACACATTCATTATACTTCATGACAAACATTGTCCATGAAAACAACTCAATAGAAAGCAGAAAAAGAACAATCAACCAGTGATGCCAAAAGGACTAAAAATACTTGTGATAAGAAGAACACATTATATAGAACATATATAACAAAAAAAACTACAGAGGCATAAAATAAGCACACAAAGTATACAAAGGCCACTCCAGGAATTTCAAATGCTTCTTATGGAGCCACTCCTTCGTTGCCCGGACGGTGTGTTTGGGATCATTGTCATGCTGGAAGACCCAGCCACGTTTCATCTTCAAAGCTCTCACTGATGGAAGGAGGTTTTGGCTCAAAATCTCACGATACATGGCCCCATTCATTCTTTCCTTAACACGGATCAGTCGTCCTGTCCCCTTAGCAGAAAAACAGCCCCAAAGCATGATGTTTCCACCCCAATGCTCCACAGTAGGTGTGGTGTTCTTGGGATGCAACTCAGAATTCTTCTTCCTCCAAACACGACGAGTTGAGTTATACCAAAAAAGTTTTATTTTGGTTTCATCTGACCACATGACATTCTCCCAATCCTCTGCTGTATCATCCATGTGCTCTCTGGCAAACCTCAGACGGGCCTGGACATGTACTGGCTTAAACAGGGGGAGACGTCTGGCACTGCAGGATTCGATTCCCTGTCGGCATAGTGTGTTACTGATGGTAACCTTTGTTACTTTGGTCCCAGCTCTCTGCAGGTCATTCACCAGGTCCCCCCATGTGGTTCTGGGATTTTTGCTCACCGTTCTCCTGATCATTTTGACCCCACGGGATGAAATCTTGCGTGGATCAAGGGAGATTATCAGTGGTCTTGTATGTCTTCCATTTTCTTATAATTGCTCCCACAGTTGATTTTTTCACACCAAGCTGCTTGCCTATTGTAGATTCACTCTTCCTAGTCTGGTGCAGGTCTACAATTATTTTCCTGGTGTCCTTCGACAGTTCTTTGATCTTGGTCATAGTGGAGTTTGAAGTCTGACTGTTTGAGACTGTGGACAGGTGTCTTTTATACAGATAACGAGTTCAAACAGGTTCCATTAATGCAGGTAACGAGTGGAGGACAGAAGAGCTTCTTAAATAAGAAGTTACAGGTCTGTGAGAGCCAGAGATCTTCCTTGTTTAAAGTGACCAATTACTTATTTTCCACCATAATTTACAAATGAATTATTTAAAATTCCTACAATGTGAATTCCCGGATTTTTTTTTCACATTCTGTCTCTCACGGTTGAATTGTACATATGAGGAAAATTGCAGACCTCTGTCATCATTTTAAGTGGGAAAACTGGCACAATCGGTGGCTGACTAAATACTTTTTTGCCCCACTGTATATTCAACACCAACACTACTGTTGTTCCAAGGGACCACTAAACAAGACGACCTAAACTCAAGAGCGCATCCACTTACAATGATAGAAACAACATCAAAGATTGTTGAACAAGAAAATATGAAATTGAAAAACTTCTACAACAAAGACCATAAAAAAAATGGATTTGAACAATGATATAGATCAAGATACATATTGTATCCGTAATAATGGTTTTTGTTATACAGATGAACAATATAACAGCAACATTAAATGCGATAAGAAATTGTCAAGTATTCATTTAAATAGCAGAAGCTTGTATGCAAATTATAACAACATGAAACACTTTTTGAAGCAAGAGAACAAACACTTCAAAGTGATTGCTGTCACAGAAACATAAATTGCTGATAAAAAATATATATTTTGATTTGGAAGGATAAGAACTTAATTACATCAACAGAACCAACAAAAACGGAAGAAGAGCAGCAGTGTACGTGATGAAGAACCTGAAATACAAAGTGGTAAAAAACAAGTCAACGGCTGGTGATAAAATTTTAGAATGCCTAACTATTAAAATATGTCAGGACAAAAAGCCTAAATATATTCAGCAGTTGTATATCTACATCACCTAAGTCAAGTATTGAAACATTTTAGGACTGGATCAAGGCAAATTTTATGGACACTGGTCAACATTTTTTTTTCTTATGGGGTAACTTCAATATTGACTTATTGAACCCCAATAAGCAAAAGTCCATTGCTGACTTCATCAATATAATGTATAGTTTGAGTTTATAGCCTAAAATCACAAAGTCAAGCAGAATCACAGGACACTGTGCCCCACTTATTGATAATATGTTTACCAATGATTTTGATCAAAGCACTACAAGTGGTGCACTTATAACCGACATTAATGATCATCTGCCCGTTTTCACAAAACATGATGGAAACTACAAGAAGAGGAGCATGGACGAATGACATAAAGACATTTCAAAGACTATGCACATAGAAGGGTATGGTTGCCTTCAAAAATTAGCGAGAAAAGTGAAATTGGGACAATGCGTACAATGAAAATGATGTTGATGAAGCATATGGTAAAATTTTAAACACATTCATTATACTTCATGACAAACATTGTCCATGAAAATAACTCAGTAGAAAGCAGAAAAAGAACAATCAACCAGTGATGCCAAAAGGATTAAAAATACTTGTAATAAGAAGAACACATTATATAGAACATATATAACAAAAAAAAACTACAGAGGCATAAAATAAGCACACAAAAGTATAAAAACAAGATAACTAAAATACTATGAACATATAGAAAAAATGATTACAGTTAATTAGACTGGAACAAAAACAATATGAGAGCAACATGGGGCATCCTCAATAACATTGTTAAAAATGGCATTAAGAGGGATTACCCCAATACTTCTCAGACAAAAACTTAAATGATGAAAAAAATTAACAAAGTAGTTGAAAGCTTCAATAATTACTTTGTAAATATTGGACCAAAATTGGAGGAAAGGATTCCAGACCCAGTTTCAACTTAGGACTTCAATGACACCATAGATAGAAATCCCAACTCAATGTTCCTCACGAAAGTGACACGAGAGGAAATAATTAAAATAGAGAAAAAATGTAAATGTAAGATTTTAATCGATTCTAATGTATTTGATATGGAAACGGTAATTAGGTTATTGAAAAGATCTCAAGACTATTAATGTATATTAGTAACCTATCATTTCAAACAGGCACATTTCCAAATAAAATAAAAATAGCTAAAGTTCTACCAATTTATAAGACTGGAGACAAACACCAATTTACAAACAAGTTTTAGACCTGTTTCTTTACTTCCACAATTTTCCAAAAACATTGAAAGGCTGTTCAATAACAAATTAGACAATTTCATAAACACATATTAAATACTCGCTGAGAACCTATATTGATACAGCGTGAACTTTTCAACTTTGATGGCTTTAATCGAAATAACAGAGGGAATTACCAATGCAATAGATGGTAAACAGTGTGCATGTACAACACTTAGCACCTTTAATAAATCAGTATGTGGAATTTAATTATGGGATGGATTAAGCCAAAACATCTAGCAATGTACTAAAATGATCCAATTCAAGAAACTGTAAACACTTTAAGTTTGAACAAAGTACAAAGAAAAAGAACCATGATAGACAATCTGAATGTATTGATAATCTTTTTTATCGCACCATGTGAAGTACAACTTACTTCACTAATTATTATTCAGTATTTTTAAATGGTTATTACTTATGGAGTCTATTGAGAATAAATTGAGAACAGGAAGTGAAAAAAGTGTTAGCAACTGCTATGTAATAGAAAAGGAGTAGGATTAAACAAGCTCTGCTTCTTCCTACTCTTTTTCGAACATCTTGAAAAGAGAAACTGGAAATTGTGATGTATCATGTTGTAATTGTATACATCTTCAAAATAAACTCAAACTCAACCAATTATTACTACTTAATGAAATAACACTCGATCAAATAATGGTGTTAGTTAAACAGTCCAAAAAAACAATACTTATTTAAGTATAATTAATTCAAAATGAATAAATAAATACATTAATCATTGTGTTATTAATACAAACGTACATTCTCTTTACTAGAACCCACCAAAAAAATGTTACTAATGTAGGCAATAAACTCAAGCGGTAATGTAATCAATCATCCATTCCTATTCATTAATTTTGAATAACCAGATGTGTGTTAATAACTGGAATGCACATTTTGTAATTACATCCCATGATGGAGTGCTGTTATTCTACAATCTCCTGTTGGTATGTTAGGTTTTTACACTTGCTATATTAACTTATAATGCCTACACCCGTTACTGTATGTTTACAATGAACTGAGTCAGTGCTAAGTTATTGATTACAAGTGACAAATTTATTTTTTCCTTTATATCAACTCAATTCTTCATGAAGTAACTTGTCACTAACATAATTAAACTCAGTTATTAGGTCCTACTTTTATTTTGGCCTGTAAAGCTGGGTGATGATACTGCAATTGCTGTATCCTATTGGCAGGTTTTGCAAATGGGTGAGCCATTGTCTTCAATGACCACCTGGTCATTTTTAAGGGCCCAAAATGTTCCCACACTGCAGACTTCAGCATTTTTGGGGTGGGGAAACGTTGATGCTTTATCCTGTTGCCATTTTTAAGAGAGCATATCAACCTTTTTCTCAATGGGTGCATATACGTAATTGCGTGGAACGCAGGTGTAACTTTGTTTCCTTTCCTTGCAGGTTGTGCCAGAAATAATGCACCAGCATGATGTTGGTTTTGTAGCGAGTGAGGAGGATTGTAATGGATGGTGCAGTAGAGCCTTTGCGATTAAGTAACAATGACGTTTTTAATCATACTTAATCGTAAAAGCGGTTAATCGGTGCATCCCTACAAAAAAAAGTCAGCTTTATCACCAGAAATGTACAGTAAATCTAGCCACCACTGTATGTTGCTCATATGTATGTTTAATGGTTAAGCAGAAATGTCGGTACAATAGTTATCTGAAAATCAGTGCAGAGTCAAAGCCCACCATAGCATGTTGCCGTTGTTTACACATCAACACAATGCAATTACGGTAATGCCCAAGAAATACATTCTACACTTGAATTTAACACAACAAAAAAAAACAAGCCAAATCCCACTGACAAAACCTCAAAGCCAAAACAAGTGTTTGGACCACAAGTGATTGAGCTTGTCAGTGAAACGGACACCTCAGAAATAGCCTCAAACAGAAGGCTAATTTGACACAAATCCCCATCTTACACTGTATTCGACCCTGCGACCTGCCTCTGGCACCCCAGTACCCAACAGGCATATTGCCTGTCAGTTTAAAGGGTCAAATAAAGGTAAGAGCAAATGTAGCTGCATACCACAGAAGAGCTTTATCCTTAAAGCATCTTGTATTGTGAAACTGGTGATGACAATCAAAAATATTTCATATACACTGTACAATGTGCGTGTACAAGAAAATGTCAGTCACATTGTTTTTGCCAGTTAATTTCTCAATCAGTGTGTGACTGTGCCACTGCATGGATGTCAATAACTGAACTGTCTGCATATGTGTGGTGTGAGAATGTGTTAATCTTGTTTAAACACCTAGCACTCCTCTACCTGCTCAGACAGGGCCACAGGTTAATTCTGGCTTTAGGCATCATTTCTAATAATTGCTCATCAACCGGAGTTTGAACTCTCTGACACATCAGCATCTACCATGGTAACCTTATCACACAACCAATAGAACCTTGTGAGCTTGTGTTTGTCAGAGGAAGCAATAAAATATGTTGAATAGACAAACACAAGTGAATTAATTTAAATAATTTGATACCAGGGTGTCTTTTTTTTTAGTTAGAACTGTGCTGTCAAACACAATTATTTTCCACAATATTTGTATTGGGGTGATGGAGGTAATTTAGGAAATTTACGTAACTCCATGAGCAGCTGGCGTGAGGGGTAGCTGCCTGATCAGACTGGTGAGAAACTATTCAATCATCTTTTATTTCCGACTACTACCTCGAGAATAGATTGTCAAAGAGAGACTGGATAAAAAATTTAATTCAAAATGAATGATAATATTTCGAGAACTACCAGGCAGGACTGCATTATGTGGCCCACGGCACAGGAATCCTGCAGCTTGACTAAATGAGGTGATTAGCAGGGATGGTGTGGGCTGTCACATGTCAGACACTCGGCTAAGAATCCTATTGCAATCCACGTGTCAATCAGCAGCCCACCGAGGCGGTGGACTCACAGGTCAAATGTAGAATGCAGGCTAAAGAAGAAGTCTGGTTTCAGGATAATTTTTTTCTTTGTATTTTTGAAATATTTCAAATACAGATGGCAATGTATTAAAACAATTTTCACACGCAGCTAATAAACCAAATAAGCAGGTGCCACTAAAACCTTAAAAGGGAACTGCACTTTCTTGGTTCACAATCCCTATGAGAGACAAGAAGACAAGTATATATATTTTTTTGCATTCTAACATATAAAAATTGGCTAGTTCTTGGTTGCTTGCAATGCGGCTAATGGGAGCAATCCATTCTACCTCTGAATCACTTTAAAAATGCATTTAAAAACCGTCACCAATACTGACATTTACGTTATGTAACCCGTATAACAACCAAGCTATAGTGAAATTGTTATTGTAAGAGCGAACACCGTGAAACTCTTTCTCTAGTGTATAAAGCTAACTACAGTAAGCGGTAAGCTAGCTTCTACGTCAGCACGAAACGCGTTTGAGTTTGTAATACATACCACTACAATAGTACACCAATTTCTACTGATTGAAAAACAAGAACACTCACATTACAGTATCTGTAAAGTATTAGCCCACATTTCATGTTTTGTTTGTATACAGATACCTCGACAGCGTATACACTATAGTGTACGGTGATGTGCTGCATATATCATGATCAATAGTATAGTGACTTAATTGACGTTTGGTCCAGCTGGCCGAGAATGTTTCCAGTTGAGTTGGGTAAACAATCCATTAATTCGGCATAGCTTGGTTCAAAGTTCCAGATGTGCAGTGTGACCATATCGCCCCCTCAGCTTCCGTCTGCTCTAACGCTTCAGCCTCTTCTTCGTGCTCGCTTCTAGAAGCAGCAATTCATCGTCCGTATATTTAGTTTTAAAAAGATAACGTAATGAATCCTCATTTGTCTAAAAATAGTTGTCTTTGTTGTCTGTTACCAAGTCTGCCATAATTAGAACACACTTCCATTTGATTCCGGCACTAAGAACCGATTTGTTGCAGAGTCGGAAGTGCGCTGCCATGGAAACAGAAATAAATGCATTGAATAATTAATTCTGGCTGTGCATAAAATGTCCAAAATACAATAAATATTGTACATACTACATATTGTTATGATTTTGTCTGTTATTACATTATACAGTATATAGATTTGCAGCGTGTATACAACACGTTGATGGAGAGTTTTGAAGTTTTTTTAGAGGGCTTTGAAGGCTAAAGCGGTGACTCCTGATAGCCCCATCTTGCAAGCATTTTTTATCATCATTAAAATCCTAAAAGACATGTGTTCATGTCTCTCATAAATATTGTGAACGATAGGCAAAATTTAAAAAAAAGCTCCCAGTTCCCCTTTAAAAAGCACAAGTCAGAAGTTCGAGGGAAGTTACATTTAACAACAATGGTAAATTAAGAGAAAGAGCTCTTATAGAGCCTTTGAGCTACAGTATATATTGACTTAAACCTTACATAAGACAATTAAGACATAAGGTACATTTTAAAATTGGTGACGTGTTACTGTGTTGCTGGTGAATTACACTATGATAGATGATTAAGTTATTGCAATGAAAAATGTGGCTTCTGATTGACTTGATGCGTGACTAATAACATTGTGTTTTCTGGGAAGTTCCCTGACACTGTGATTGACATTTTAAATCACTCATCTCCTTATCTTATTAACCGCAGCCACTTCAGGTTTGTGAAATGTTCTATCTTGAAAAATGATCCAATAAAACTTATATTAAGGGCTATCCAGTTAAACTGTTCCGGAGGGACATTTTTTAAATGCTAAAGGCCGGGTGCCGCACTTCTTTCTTCACATCTATATTTTCATTTTGAGTAAAATATTATAGCATAGCTCTGTCAATAATGTCATATCTTAACATTTGTACAGTAGGTCACCAAAGGATCATGAATTAAGTAATGAAGGCATAAATTAAGACAAAAGATTTATGTTAACGCTTGACAAAGATTTTTTTTATATACAGAGTGTACTATTATATTTAAAGGGGAACATTATCACCAGACCTATGTAAGTGTCAATATATACCTTGATGTTGCGGAAAAAAGACCATATGTATTTTTAACCGATTTCCAAACTCTAAAAGGGTGAATTTGGCGATTTAAACGCCTTTCATTTGATAGCCTGTCGGAGCGATGACCTTTCCACCGTGACGTCACAACATGAAGCGATCTGCCATTTTCTTAATCTTATTGCACGCACCAAGTCAAATCAGCTCTGTTATTTTCTGTTTTTTCAACAGTTTTCCCGTATCTTGGAGACATCATGCCTCGTTGGTGTGTTGTCGGCGGGTGTAACAACACGAACAGAGACGGATTCAAGTTGCACCAGTGGCCAAAAGATGCGGAAGTCCCTCGTTTGTTCCGCACACTTTACCGACGACAGCTATGCTACGACAGAGATGGCAATAATGTGTGGATATCCTGCGACACTCAAAGCAGATGCATTTCCAACAATAAAGTCAACGAAATCTGCAATATTGGAAATTGGACCACCACTGAATCTGCCGGAGTGCGAGCTATTCAGGGATGACGGCAGTCTCTTCCCGCAGACGAGCGAGGTAAACCCCTGGATATGTTGGCTAAGACATGATTTATGCCACTTCTTTTTCTCTCTCATTTTGTCCACCAAACTTATAACGTTGTGCATGAGTGTACAAAGGCAAGTTTTGTTGAAGTTATTGACCTATGTGGAATGTGCTAATCAGACATATTTGGTCACGGCATGACTGCAAGCTAATCGATGCTAACATGCTATTTAGGCCAGCTGTATGTACATATTGCATCATTATGCCTCATTTGTAGCTATATTTGCATCCAGCCTTTACCTCCACCCACATTCAATGCCAAACAAACACATACCAATCGTTGGTTAGAAGGCGATCGCCGAATTCGTCCTCGCTTCCTCTCGTGCCGCTGTCTGTCGTGATATGGCTCAATAGCTTCAGTTTCTTTTTCAATTTCGTTTTCGCTACCTGCCTCCACACTCCAACCATCTGTTTCAATACATGCGTAATCTGTTGAATCGCTTACGGCCCTGAAATCCGAGTCTGAATCCGAACTAATATCGCTATACCTTTCTGTGCTATCCACCAAGTTTGTTTCTGTGTGGTCACGGTGTGACGTTACAGGATAATGGACGGGTAGATATAACAACGGTTAAAATCAGGCACTTTGAAGCAGTTTTTCGGGATATTGCGTGATGGGTAAAATTTTGAGAAAAACTTCGAAAAATGAAATAAGCCACTGGGAACAGATATTTATTGGTTTTAACCCTTCAGAAATTGTGATAATGTTCCCCTTTAAGGACCTACTGCAAAAGTACACAATATTATTTACATAATTGGAGTGCGTTGTCGGTTTTTGGAATCTATGCAACGACTCCTTTTCAAAGATCATTTGCAATGTATGAAAGGAACCCTCTGATGTTTCAAAAAATCTGAAGCAAAAAGATTAGAGCAAGTTCCTCTGTATGACAGGTAGGGAAAGGTACTTTTTACATTCGAACCAATATGATACTGATTACTTGTACCTGGGAATCAGTGTCTGTACGCAATGTAACCAACTCTTGTGTGGTCTTAATGAGGTCATAAATATTAATGTGTTTGATAATAAAGTCTCAATTTAACAGTGAGCTGATAATGACAAATGTGCTGTCCAGTTAATACTGTATACATAGTTTTTTTACACTTCTGAGTATCATTTGAAGGTATGCATTCTTTTCAGTTTGTCCTAGGCGTGTTCCTGTAGTCAGGAAGTAGTGTTTGCCATTAATTTAAATGTGCCAGTCTTGCCTTTTGTTGAGTCCAACAAAGTGTTTATACTGTAAGTACTGTACTTAGTACTCAAGCTTCAACTGTTTGATTGTAACATGAATCGTAACTGTAGTTTTGATGAACACATTTCTGTGTTAAAATTGACATGTAAAATCACCAATGCTAATCAGCAGCATGCATGTGGCATATCCAATGTAAATCCGATATAAATTGCTAGCACATTTTGAAAAGTGGAGCCTTTCTTTTGAGCATTTTCTATCGGGCATGGAAAATTGCAACATTACCTAGGGGCAGTACACTTTGAATATACCTATTTTCCCGCCGTTGCCGGTTGTACGTGATGTCACATTCAACAAAGGCATCAACAAATGATTCAATTTTGAGTTGAAGTGAATCGTTACCCGGTATTACCGGCGGAACTCAGTTGGTACCACTAGCTATAAAAATAGAAACTATTATACCTATCCCTAATGACAAGAATGTTTTTCGGAATTTACTGCAAAAAAGCTAGTAAAATATTTTCTATGTGACATGAATTTTCTGTTGTTTTTATGGCTATGCTGTAAAAGGGCCAATCAAAGATCTTCTATGCCACACGATTTTTCTGCTGCCTTTAGGAATTTGTTGCCAAAGTGTAAGCCTCTCCCCTGTTTTTAATTAAGCATGTCTGTCTGATGTCAATAAAGAGACAGTTGCTCTAAGCCTTGTCTATTAGAGATCCTTATTTATAGAACATTGGGGTTAAGCATCTTGACTTTTACAGACCTTATAAATCTAAAATTGAGAGGACTACTTATTGGGGGAGAGGGTCAATGTAGACAGGAAAGGATGGATAGAACAATTTGGCACAAAATGAGAATGAGTTTATTGTAAGGGTATGGGAAAGGTTTTCTGGGGTTGCTATTCCTCTCCTCCTCCTTACCTCCTGCCTGAAATAATAGCACTCACTAAGAGCCTGGGACCAGAGAGTGTGATAAGGTAATGATAATGTAATGAAGACCAATCAAGGGCCTCAGCTAAGAGGCGGGGCCCTTAATTTGCCTCCAGAATAGTTCAGTGAAATATTGATTATTCCCAGTGAGAATGATGATGTGACAGTAGCAAAATTGATGCATCTCTGACAGGAAAAGAAAGAAGAGAAGAGGATGAAAAACAATACCTCAAAATAAATGTAGAAATGGAAAGGGCACACAATCTAGCGAGAGGAAATGTATCCACTAATATTCATGCACCTCACGCAAACGAAAATATTTGGCTAGGATGAAAAACGAACTCCAGCATGTTCCATCCTTATTTTGTGGCAGTAAACTGGCAGTTCCTTTTAAGTTTGACAGTACTAACACTCCATAGATCACTGATGTGATTCATTGTCACACAAGTAGCTGGAGCCTCTTTCAACTGACTTAGGCCAAGTGTATTGAAAGTCTGATAGGCCCAACTGACTTAAGCCAGGGGTATCTAAAGTCTGATAGGCCCAAATTACTTAGGCCAGGGGTATCTAAAGTCCGAGCTGGGAGCCAATTACGGCCCACAGATAGTTAGTTATCTGTTAGAGTTTGACATTCTAAAAATATAGTTAAACACAGCCCGCACCAGAACAATATGAAGAAGGGTTAGGATCATACAGAAAAGAAAGAAAATAAATTGGCTGTGAGAAATAAAGGGGTATTGTGAAAATAAGTTGAATTGTGGAATATTAAAGATACGTCACTCATGCTATTGGACAGTTTTTCCAACAATGATAATGACTTGCTTGAGGAGAAGAAATTTGGTGCCACCAGTAGGTTAAAGTACAGTTTTCATTGTTGACAAATATAAGACGCTTCTGTCTACACACAAAAAAAATCTATATAGCAATATAAATTGCAGCCTCTTGCGATAACCTTTTTTTGAACCAATAAAAATGATACATAATAATAAAACCATTTCAAAATGTGTGGTAACATATTGCTTCTTTTCCAGTTATGTTATTTTCTATTAACTACTATTTATCTAATTGCTAAATTACTGTTAATAGCTGGTTACTTTCTGCTGTAAACACTTAATCTTTTGTTTACTTTAAATTAGCTTTGAGTGATACTGCAAATGTGGGTTTTAATCCAATCCCAAGTAGTTACAGGGCCATAATTGGCCATAACAATGTTGATACTGATACTTCATATTTTTAAGCTCGTACATTTTTTAATCACAATTATAATCAGACAAAAACATTGAATGGTGGTGTAACGATGTCTATTAAATATATAAATTATATTCTACTATTGGATCTGATTTAAATCTTGCGGTATTTGCCCTCATAAGCTATCCTGTGTGCATGGACTTATTTCTAAAGATTGTAAATAAAAACAAAAACGACAAGAGATTTTGTGATGATAGAAATATTGATCTAATTACTGTTGTATTAACCATCAATTGATACTATACTTGATATCGTTACTGTCGATATTTTTATCGATCTGCCCAGCTGTTTACATCCGAGAGCTCTAGCTAAGCAGTTAGCATGGCTTAATGTATCCTACTATGGTATGTATTATAGCATGTTTACCTATTCCTCTCCCTCCAAAAATAATCGTACTTAGAGGAACTTGCTTTATTTGCCCTAATGGAGATGACTTGGAAGCAGCTTTGCACTGTAAAGAGACATCAGGCACTAGCTTGCTGGCGAGGTTGCTACAGTGCGTCGAGGACGCGGCCCTTGTCTTGTCATTTCCGAATTTGAGTAACATAGCTAGAATTGTCATCAATATGCGTTATCACAATATAACAATGGGATTAAAAGCTTTATCGTCAGCCAAATGTATATTATTTATTACACTTATATTGTGCAACCCAAAAAATACGCTGTTTTAAAAAAATATACATAATAATATAATATAATAAAAATATAGTGAAGTGCCGAGCATATATAACCTGGATTGGTTCTAGTGAGTTTAATAAACATAATGTGAGGAATATCAAAATATGTGCGCTCCTGAGATTCAGTAAGTTAAATCAATATGGATGAAAATCGTTTGCCCTCTTTTGCATGCATCTTTAAATTAGGGTATGTGTGCCTGCAACTGTGTGCAATCAATAGTTTCACCTTCCTTTTTATCACCCAATATTAGTCAAAAGCCTGTCCAGCAGATCTTGGCTAATGCAAGGGGCTCAATTAAAGTGTAGTCTTTTAACATTTTAAAACAACTTTGGATTTAAATATAAATAATTTGTAAACATAAATGCAATAAAGTATATGAATACATGGATCATAGAGGAAACATGCAACACAGAGTAGAAACATGACCACAAAATAAAGGTATCTCAAAGAAAAAATCGAATCGTCACAATAATACAACAGAGAGGTTTGTTTGATATGAAATTTAGAAGCTAGGGCATGGTAATTTGTACCAGAAATAATCATCATACTTTTCTGAAAAGCTAACATTAGCGCAAAATTACAACTAAATTACTTTTTACAATGATTGGTTTTGGCTGGATTTATCATAGCTAACAAGGAGTATAGTGAAATTGAAATGACAAAGTCTAAAAACACTCCCAAAAGAGTGGGCTGGATTGTTTGAGGAAAGTACTACTGTCTCCGTTGTGCACATCTGATTTGTTTGATTTAATTATGATAGAAAAACCTATAATTGTTTTACTTATACCCATCTACACAATTAAATAGCAGCACAGTTAAGGTCACCTATAAAATCTAAAACAAACTAACTGCCTGTTTTAGAGTATCCATATCTTTTAGTTTCATAAAAACAGTCTTCTTTATCACTGAATGCTGCCAGAAAATATTAACAATAATAAATCACAGTCAAAAATGTGTAAAGAATCATACAAATTGTTCATTTCCCTGACCATTAAAATGTGTTTCCATCACATTAAAAAAAAAACAAGCAATTGAAAATTACATTTTGTCAGTTGGATAAATAAAAAAAGTTCTGCAGGGACAATTACAACATACCTCAATGGTGAACTGTTTCCTCTTGAGCTTAAAAGCCAAGTCCTTGTGGTCAGGCAATTGACTTGCAAGACAGTTGAGATGAGGCACCTGCCGAACGTGTAACAGGCCTGTGAGAAAACATACAGTAAATGAAGATAGATGCTGTTTGTGCTGAATGTGCAAGCAAAACACTCAATTACTGTGAAACTTTATAAAAATGAACGACACTGAGGTTGTGAAATTTAGAATGTAACCAAGATTTTGGGAGAAAAATACCTCTTGGGTCACAAACTTGCCAATGAATCACGAAAGACCCAAACGTAAATCTCACATGATCTTAGATCATCTAAAGTCAGTAGTGACTGGAGTTAAAAAAATAAAAAAAAATTTTTTTATTCTAAAACACATTCGAACACTTATTCTAAAAGAAGGCCAACACCCGGCCGGTGTAAAAAGAGAAGACGAACATGACAAGAAAATAAACACCGGAAGTTAGTTTATTGATCAGTAGTTTATTGATTTTAGTGCTAGTGAACTTCATTTTACACCCACGTGACATTAGCTTCTAGGGCTGTGAATCTTTGGGTGTCCCACGATTCGATTCAATATCGATTCTTGGGGTCACGATTCGATAATATATCGATTTTTTTTGATTCGATTCGATTCTCGATTCAAAAACGATACTTTTCCGATTCAAAACGATTCTGTATTCATTCAATACATAGGATTTCAGCAGGATCTACCCCAGTCTGCTGACATGCTAGCAGAGTAGTAGATTTAAAAAAAAAAAAAAAAAAAGCTTTTATATTTGTAAAGGACAATGTTTTATCAACTGATTGCAATAATGTAAATTTGTTTTAACTATTAAACAAACCAAAAATATGACTTATTTTATCTTTGTGAAAACATTGGACACATTGTATTGTCAAGCTTATGACATGCGATGCAAGTGTAAGCCACTGGGACACTATTGTTCTTTTTTTATTATTTTTATAAATGTCTAATGATAATGACAATGAGGGATTTTTAATCACTGCTATGTTGAAATTATAATTGATATTGATACTGTTGTTGTTAATATTCATTTTTGTTTCATTACTTTTGGTTTGTTCTGTGTCGTGTTTGTCTCCTCTCAATTGCTCTGTGTATTGCAGTTCTGAGTGTTGCTGGGTCAGGTTTGGTTTTGGAATTGGATTGCATTGTTATGGTATTGCTGTGTAGTGGTTTGTTGGATTGATTAAAAAAAAAATAATAATAATAATAAAATAAAAAATAAATAAATAAATTAAAAAATCGATTTTAAAAAAATGAGAATTGAGTCTGAATCGCACAACGTAAACGATTCGATTCATATTCGAATCATTTTTTTCCCACACCCCTATTAGCTTCCATTGCAGTTTTTCACAAATTAAATGCGTTAATTCTAAAATTTCAATAAAATATGCAGGTCTGTTGTCCTGCATTGGTGCCCCGTTCAGAAGCTTTCTGAATGCAAAAAATGTGTTTCCATCATTCTTTTGCGAAAAACCTCAATATTGAAATGTCTCAAAAACCACCAAATGAGAGCGCAAAAAATGTTTTAGCGATATTTGAGGGGTTTTTGGAAATATGTTTTCATTAACAGTTTCTTATTGCGATAAGTAAGAACTGCAGCTACTGACATGCATGAGGCGTGTCTGCATCATGACTCAATTTCAGGTCACACCATGGTCATTTTACAGCAGGGTGTCTCAAAAATGTTTTGTTATGAAAACTATGCTTTACATAATGAAAATAGCGGGGTGCTACACATTTTTGTAACATTTATATTGATTGCTTATCTCAGCCTTAACAAACTGAATAAGCGTGTTTTGTCTAAACATTAACAACAAATTGCTATGAACATCTCACATTTTTGTATTAAAACATAACTACAAACCCCGTTTCCATATGAGTTGGGAAATTGTGTTAGATGTAAAAATAAACGGAATACAATGATCTGCATATCATTTTCAACCAATATTCAGTTGAATATGCTACAAAGACAACATATTTGATGTTGAAACTGATAAAAAAAATTTTTTTTGTAAAAAATCATAAACTTTAGAATTTGATCCCAGCAACATGTGACAAAGAAGTTTGGAAAGGTGGCAATAAATACTGATAAAGTTGAGGACTGCTCATCAAACACTCATTTGGAACATCCCACAGGTGTGCAGGCTAATTGGGAACAGGTGGGTGACATGATTGGGTATAAAAACAGCTTCTCAAAAAATGCTCAGTCTTTCACAAGAAAGGATGGGGCGAGATACACCCCTTTGTCCACAACTGCGTGAGCAAACAGTCAAACAGTTTAAGAACAACGTTTCTCAAAGTGCAATTGCAAGAAATTTAAGGATTTCAACATCTACGGTCCATAATGTCATCAAAAGGTTCAGAGAATCTGGAGAAATCACTCCAAGTAAGCGGCATGGCCGGAAACCAACCATGAATGACCATGACCTTCGATCCCTCAGACGGCACTGTATCGAAAACCGACATCAATCTCCAAAGGATATCACCACTTGGGTTTAAGAACACTTCAGATGTCGCTACATCTGTAAGTGCAAGTTAAAACTCAATTATGCAAAGCAAAAGTTAAAGCTCAACTATGCAAAGCAAAAGCCATTCATCAACAACATCCATAAACGCTGTCAGCTTCTCTGGGCCCGAGATCATCTAAGATGGACTGATGCAAAGTGGAAAAGTGTTCTGTGGTCTGAAGTGTCCACGTTTCAATGTGTTTGTTCTTCTTTTTCTGTCGACACACTGTCTGTTTGTAAGTACTCCGTGATTGTGCGCTACCAAACATGATTGTCTGCTCGTAAAACAAGCAATGACTCGACGTGGCAACGCGGGCATGGGGGAGGTGCGGGACCAGTACGTTTCAGAGGCGGTAGTGTACCAAAAATTATTCATTGGTATCGTGGTACTATACTAATATCGGTATACCGTACAACCGTAGAAGGCAGCAAAGGAAATGTAAAATGCTGGCTTAATTCGGACTTCCAAACAAAATACGAATTAAATAAATGAAGCAGGGCTTCACGGTGGCAGAGGAGTTAGTGCGTCTGCCTCACAATACGAAGGTCCTGCATTCCTGGGTTCAAATCCAGGCTCGGGATCTTTCTGTGTGGAGTTTGCATGTTCTCCCCGTGAATGCGTGGGTTCCCTCCGGGTACTCCGGCTTCCTCCCACTTCCAAAGACATGCACCTGGGGATAGGTTGATTGGCAACATTGGCCCTAGTGTGTGAATGTTGTCCGTCTATCTGTGTTGGCCCTGCGATGAGGTGGTGACTTGTCCAGGGTGTACACCGCCTTCCACCCGATTGTAGCTGAGATAGGCGCCAGCGCCCCCCGCGACCTCGAAAGGGAATAAGCGGTAGAAAATGGATGGATGGATAAATGAAGCAGGTAAATTAAAGGCAAATAATAAAGCAAACACAAACCTCTTCCTGCTGTATTTGTGCAAGCCAACTGAAGAACTTTCCGCACAACTGGAAAAATAGTTCAGAACAACAGCAACCTTCCACTGGATATCAGTTGGGGCTCGAATGGTCTTTTCCTTCGGATTTAAAACTCCTTCCATCAATCCACAGAGCCTTTTAAAAGAACTTCGAGACATTCACGAGTTTTGTTTTGGGGACAGCGTGGCTCGAATGGTAGAAGTAATTGTGACAGCAACTTGCGGGTTCCAGGTTCAAGCCAAGCTTCCACCGTTCTTGTCACATCCCTTGTGTGCTTAGGCAAGACACTTCCCCCTTGCTCCTGATGGGTCGTGGTAATAAGGGCCATGCATGGTTGCTCCCGCCATCAGTGTGTGTATGAATGGGTGAATGTGTAGAGTCAAAGCGCTTTGAGTACCTTGAATGTAGAAAAGTGTTGTACAAGTATAACCCATTTACCATTTGTTTTCATGATTTTCGTCCCAAAATTCCTTTGAAAAAAACTCTTCAACCGCCTTTCTTTACATCCGACCCGATATATTCTTGGTAGTAGCATCATGTCCGTATCGCAATCCAAGATCATTTCTTGATGTTGTCTGCTGTCTAACATCAGCATTGCCATTTGAGACGTACCATTTGTAATCTGTTCCAATACTATATTGCAAATCCTAGTATGACATCATAGGTGAACTGGAAAAGTAATTCATTTATCCATGCTAAAATTAAATAAGTGCCTTCCAGTGTACAGGAGGCCCATGGCGTATGACCAATAGTCCCATTTAAGAGTGTGCATGGACACTTCGATTTCGCAAGTAGGTGTGAAAATGCAAAAATATTCGAGAAATCAACTAATTTAGTGCATGGAAACGTAGTGACTGAAGGAATTGTACCTGGTACTGTGTGTGACTCTACTATACTTTGGGGAACATCCGGATAGAGTCAGAGTCACCTCTCTTTATTTCCTTGACCGCAAAGCTGAATTATGCTATAACTGGAAAAGTACTGTACAAGTGTGGTGGTGTAAATGAGCGTGGGAGAGAAGAAGAGGGATCAAGGGAGTAATGGAGAAAGGAACACAGACAGAGAAAGTGGGGGATGGTGATTTCTCTCCTCTGTGCACTTGGGTGAGTTCCTCTTGCTTGATTTGCGGTGACAGGCTTCCCAGCATGCTTTGAGCAGCCCTGAACTGCTGCTGCAAACACGCACACACACTCACGCGCACGCACTCTCGCGCTCGTGTCACACTGATACCAGATGCGTCTGCACCCATGAACACACATCAAAACAATCATATTCGTTGATTTATTTAATAACATCAGCAGAATTACGTAGGCTGATTAAGCAGCAGGAATTTAATAGGAGATCAGTTAATATTATTTGCTAATTTAAGTTAAAAAAAAGTTTGTATATGTATTAATTTCATTCATCTCTGCGAAAATGGCTTCACACCCCACCTTCCATTTCACAGCAGTTATATTTTTGGGAAGCATTTGCTAAATAAAACATGCTGTTGGATAAAACCAAAATATGCTGTTGAATGTTTTTACTTCTTGTATCTCCGTTTGTCACAACCCATGGACAGAGAAAATGGGAGGGAGGGTGGGGGGGAAGAGAGGAAAAGCGCAAAGAATGAGCGGGAGAGTTCGAGAGGCGCGGCTAAAAATACTCCAGCCGCTTATTCTGACCTTTATGTGTAGAGAATGTGATAGAGTGATAGAAGAGAGGGAGGATGCGACCAGGAGAGAGAAAAGACTGTAAAACCGTGCAGCGCCAAAGTGATGGGGATGACCGAGAAAGCAAACTCCGATCCGCCTCCTTTTTTCTTCGCTACCGTCTCTCCGTGGTCCATTACCGACATTCTCCTCTCCTACTGGAGGCAAGGAAGACTTGCCCCCATTTATTAGCAGGGCATGCTGGCCATGGAGACATTGAGTGAGGGATAGAGAGATTGAGGCAGAGAGGAAAAGAGAGTGATGGTGAGAATATCGATTCCCCAGTGTCGGCCTGCTCTGCTGCAGGGCCTCAGGGGTATGGCACCGGGGATGGTGAGGCGGGGTGAGGGCGAGAGAGAGAGAGAGAGAGGAGGCTCTGCTGGAGGGAGGGTGGGACGGAAGGGGTGAGGGTGCGAGGAGGATGAGGAGGAGGGGGTACAGCGTGGCAGCTGAATCCCCCCCGGCCTGTCTACTGAGGAGCACGTCTGATTGAGCAGCAGCACGCTAACACGCACTGACAGCCTGGCCTGCAAGGGGGCTGCCCTGCCTCCATCCACAGCCCAGCCAGAGCCTTAATGCACTGCCTGTGTGTGAGTGTGTGTATATGTATGCGTGTGTGTTTGATGGAACGGCGACACAGAGATAAGAGAGTATGTGTTCTTACCATGGTAATCTTTGTAGAGTGGGTTGGTCTCCCTTTCAGAGCCTTTGAATGATTCCAGGGCTATGGCATTGTCACATAGTCTGGTTATGCTGGCCATTTGGGATATGTTCTGTAGGACAAAGAGAGACATGGGTAGATAATTAAAAGCCCCCTGAAGTTACAACTAAATTAGGTCATTATTCCTGTTGGCATGTAACTCCTGCCTGTTGCCCAGGTGAGGTTGATATGAGACTGAGGTGATGGGAGCGGGGGCATGTATACAATAGTGGTCGCTCATAAGGGTTTTACTGTATACATGAGACCAGGGCACACAAATGGAAACACACTTTGAACTCACAATCCATCCATAAATGTTCTACCGCTTGTCCCTTTTGGGGTCGCAGGTGGCGCTGGAGCCTATCTCATTTACATCCGGGTGGTATAGGCGGATTACACCCTGGACAAGTTGCCACCTCGACACGTGCAATCAGTAAGGAGTCTAGCGACAATTTACAATAATTTCACTTCAATGTGTAGTCTCCAACTTGCTTGCAGCAGGAGAGAACAGAGGCAGAGAAATCATTAGTAGCTTGATGAGGAGTGCTCCCCCTACTGGTTAGGTCAGAGACTTCAGGAGGTAGAGCGGGATGGAGGGAGAGAGCTAGTGAGAGGGAGCGAGAGAGAGAGAGCGAGGAACAATTGGACGAATACAGTAGGTAGGTAACAAGGGAACAGGAACTGCACAAAAGGGTGGAGGCAGAGAATGGAGGAGGAGGAGAGAGAGTGAGGGACACTGGGAGAGAGGGAGTCCTGCATTATTAATCCCTTTGCCTCCTGAATCATTCAAATCCTTCTCTCTGTGTTGGCTGCCACAGCCTAATGCAGTTTTCATGCCTTCATGTCTTTTCCCCACTCTTTCTTCAGCCTTTTCATTTTTGTCCTACTTTTAAAGAAAGCACATCCCACCAGTCAAGACTACGAGCACTTACAGGGGTATCTGAGGTCGCTCGCACGCGTGCAATTAAAGCCTGTGTAAGTTTGGCTACGACAAATTATTCACAACACTAACCGTGGTCAATAACGGCAGACTAAAAACTTTGTCTGTGAAGGGCTCTTAGGGCTGGATTTATTCCTTTTTGCCTACTTGAGGACACGGATGAGACTCCTTGGCACAGACTCATAAGTCTCAAAGAAATCCTAAGACTGCACATTGTTGGCGAGGCAGGATAAGGTCAGAGAGAAACTCTTTCTCTTCCATGCTTTTGTTTTAGCTTTTGGTAATGAACTCATATTTTCTACATGCAGTTTTCCGGCTTGGTTTCATGTTACATATGCATATTTTTTGTGCCACAATCAACCCAAATGTACAGTAAAATAATGTCTATATATGCGGTGTGAGATGGTGATGTCTTTGTGTCATTATTTATGTCTTGGTAAAACGTGAGACCATACATACAATACAATCACACAAATTAAACAAGCCTCGCGTGGCAAAAATGTATGTATTTTGTTGTTGCCGCAAAACAATTGATTATATACACGGTGACTCAATTTTGTTGTTAGTTTTATTATTCAAAAAGAGCATTAGATATAGTTGCATGAGAGCACAACATGCATTACAAACACATTGTTCTCATTGCAAAATTGTGATTAAAAGTAACTGCAGAAATATGTATTGTCAAATATTCCGCACTCTGGTAGTATTCTTAAACAGTGCTTCTCAAACTTTTTTCACTATGTACCATCTCAGAAAAGACTTATAAAAGTGCTAACGCAAACTGCTATTAATAGCGGGGCCGTGATTTCTACCTTGTGTGCCTGTGTTTACATCATCGAGTGGTCAGCTGTTTCCTTGCTTCCCTGCTCCTTGAATGTTTATTGTAGATCATAAATCATGCATCTCACCTAGACAGAAGAAACCTGAGTAGGTATTCTGACAAGTAGGTACCCTCTGGCAGCCATTTAAGACCCGAAAATGGCCGAAACAACACGAAAAGACACTTCCCCTGCCCCTCCACCCCGTTTCTTTGTGAGAATTATGAAGACTTTTTTTTACCTAAATGGAAATATATGAACATCCAAGCAGTTGATGTCCTAATGACAGCAGACCTTCTACAGTAAGTGATGTTTTATGATGTCTGTTGGCTCTCATAAAGTCTGCAGTGTGTAATAATCAGTGATGAAGAAAAAATAAGGAAATGGTGTGATGAGAGAGTTGTCTGTTTGGTCCAGCTGGCTTGGTCCGCTTTTGTTGGAATATTTAGGGGTAAACACGCCATTTATGTAGAAAATAGCGTGTCTCCACAATCCACATGTGCAGCTTCTTGTCATGCTCCAAGCTCTTATCTCTGCTGGCTCCGATAAATAGCAGTTCATCTTCCGTGCATTTAACTAAAAAAAGATAAGGTTGTGAATCCTCATTTGTCCATAAGTAGTCGTCTTATTGGCTATTACAAACACACTCATGTTTGAATCCGGAAGTATGAACACAACTTGTTGCTGAAAGTCGGACGTGTGCTGCTCTGGGAATGAAAATTTATGTGTGGAAGAAGTCAGTACCGGCATTGATTAAAATAAATTTCAATTTTGGAATTTTGCCTATCGTTCACAATCATTCATTATGATGACGGATGGATTAAAAAAAAATGCATTCTAAATATTAAAGAAACTTAAATAATGGTCAGCTTACAGAGGAGCCAATGGGAGCTCCACTATTTCCCCCATAAAATCCAATAAATAACCATTAAAAAAATGCCAACAATACTCCATTTACATTTTGTGATTTCAATGTTAGTATTAGTGATATTGTTAGTTAGCGATAGCACTTATAAAAGTGCTAACGCAAACAAGCTATTAATAGCGGGGCCGTGATTTCTACCTTGTGTGCCTGTGTTTACATCATCGAGTGGTCAGCTGTTTCCTTGCTTCCCTGCTCCTTGAATGTTTATTGTACATCATAAATCATGCATCTCACCTAGACAGAAGAAACCTGAGTAGGTATTCTGACAAGTAGGTACCCTCTGGCAGCCATTTAAGACCCGAAAATGGCCGAAACAACACGAAAAGACACTTTTCCTGCCCCTCCACCAAGTTCCTTTGTGAGAATTATGAAGACTTTTTTTTACCTAAATGGAAATATATGAACATCCAAGCAGTTGATGTCCTAATGACAGCAGACCTTCTACAGTAAGTGATGTTTTATGATGTCTGTTGGCTCTCATAAAGTCTGCAGTGTGTAATAATCAGTGATGAAGAAAAAATAAGGAAATGGTGTGATGCTTCTTTGAAATTAATGCGCCAGATATACTTAATATGATCAAAATACATGAATATTAAATGTTATTATAAATGTGCTCTTTACTACAAACAAACCCCGTTTCCATATGAGTTGGGAAATTGTGTTAGATGTAAATATAAACGGAATACAATGATTTGCAAATCCCTTTCAATCCATATTCAATTGAATGCACTACAAAGACAAGGTATTTGATGTTCAAACTCATAAACTTTATTTTTTTTTTGCAAATAATTTCATGGCTGCAACACGTGCCAAGGTAGTTGGGAAAAGGCATGTTCACCACTGTGTTACATCACCTTTTCTTTTAACAACACTCAATAAACGTTTGGGAACTGAGGAAACTAATTGTTGAAGCTTTGAAAGTGGAATTTTATGTAGAGCTTGGGTGGTTCAACAGTCCGGGGTCTCCGCAGTCGTATTTAACGCTTCATAATGCGCCACACATTTTCGATGGGAGACAGGTCTGGACTGCAGGCGGGCCAGGAAAGTGCCTGCACTCGTTTTTTACGAAGCCACGCTGTTGTAACACGTGCTGAATGTGGCTTGGCATTGTATTGGTAAAATAAGCAGGGGTGTCCATGAAAAAGACGGCGCTTAGATGGCAGCATATATTATTCCAAAACCTGTATGTACCTTTCAGCATTAATGGTGCCTTCACAGATGTGTAAGTTACCCATGCCTTGGGCCCTAATGCACCCCCATACCATCACAGATGCTGGCTTTTGAACTTTGCATTGATAGCAGTCTAGATGGTTCGCTTCCCCTTTGGTCCGGATGACACGATGTTGAATATTTCCAAAAACAATTTGAAATGTGGACTCGTCAGACCACAGAACACTTTTCTACTTTGCATGAGTCCATCTTAGATGATTTTGGGCCCAGAGAAGCCGGCGGCGTTTCTGGATGTTGTTGAAAAATGTTTTTTGATACAGTGCCGTCTGAGGGATCGAAGGTCACTGTCATTCAATGATGGTTTCCGGCCATGCCGCTTACGTGGAGTGATTTCTCCAGATTCTCTGAAACTTTTGATGATATTATGGACCGTAGATGTTGAAATTTCTTGCAAATGCACTTTCAGAAACGTTGTTCTTAAACTGTTTGACTATTTGCTCACGAGGTTGTGGGCAAAGGGGTGTACCTTGCCCCATCCTTTCTTGTGAAAGACTGAGCATTTTTTGGGAAGCTGTTTTTATACCCAATCATGGCACCCACCTGTTCCCAATCAGCCTGCACACCCATTGATGTTCCAAATAAGTGTTCGATGAGCATTCCTTACATTTATCAGTATTTATTGCCACCTTTCCCAACTTCTTTGTCACGTGTTGATGGCATCAAATTCGAAAGTTAATGATTATTTTTGTAAAAAAAAAAATGTTTATCAGTTTGAACATCAAGTACCGTATTTCCTTGAATAGCCGCCGGGGCGCTAATTAATTTAAAACCTCTTCTCACTCCTGCGCTTATTCAAGGCATGCGGTAAAAGTAAGCAGGTGCTAATAATATTAAAACCTCTTCTCACCCCTGCGCTTACCAATGGCATGCAGCAAAAAATTGAGTGTGATAAAAAAATAAAAATAAATAAACAAATATTTCTTCTGCGGCCGCGGCCCGGTGGCTGGGAACCACTGCTCTACAACATATCATCGCGCCCACCTTTACACCATACTATCTGTGTGCCGGCCGGACACATGCATATCGCTGCTTCTCAGACGAGATTGCAATGCATAATTGGTCAACAGCCATACCTTTTACACTGAAAGTTGTGATATAAACAACTTTAACACGCTTAATAATATGCGCCACACTCTGTGAACCCACACCAAACACATTTCTGGAGAACATTGGCTCTGTAACACATTATAAACGCAACATAAGAATTGCCCAGAATTCCAATGCATCCATGACTCTTGGCTATGTTATACACGCGCCCCCAACCCTGCCCACCTCAACCGACGCACGGAGAGTGGGGGGCGGGGGGGGGGGGTTTGGTGCTAGCGGGGTGTATAATACAGCCAAGAGTCATGGATGCATTGGAATTCTGGGTAATTCCTATGTTGCGTTTAAAATGTGTTACAGAGCCAATGTTCTCCAGAAATGTGTTTGGTGTGGGTTCACAGAGTGTGGCGCATATTAGTAAGAGTGTTAAAGTTGTTTTAAATCACAACCATATGTGTGATCTGTATGGCTGTGGAACAAGACTCCTGGTTTACACATAGTAAAAGCAAAAAAAACCTCCTCCGACATTTTGGAAATGAGGACAGGGGAAACGTCACTTGTGACGTCACGACTTTGACCCGGCGGTAAAAGTAAGCATGTGCTAATAAATTTGGGGAGCGAGTTTGACCCGGCAGTAATTCAAGGTAGGCGCATGTTACATCCCCGGCGGCTATTCAAGGAAATACTGTATGTTGTCTCTGTAACAACTTCAACTGAATATGGGTTGAAAATGATTTGCAAATCATTGTAATTCCGTTTATATTTACATCTAACACAATTTCCCAAAGGGGTTTGTAACATACCGTATATACTTACATCATGTATATAAAACCTCAATGGAGGTGTTTGGATATTTTTTAGGGCATTGTAGGCGGAATTGCGCGGCTGCCGAAGGCTCCATTGTAAGCTTCCATAGAGACCAATTGACACATCTCTCAGAGATATGTGCTTTACCTTTATTTTATCTAGGCATAGCTCATAAACTGACCAGCAAGTGTCTATGCATGGGTCAGAAAACCACTTTAGTCTGACAAGCATGTGAGGTGTACGTAGACAGATTTAAGGGGAAATGTGTGTGTTTTTTTGTAAGGATGGGTGTGGTAGCAAGCAATAGTAGAATGGAGGAGTGCAACGGGCAAGGACAAGCCTAATTAAAGTTTTAGATGGACTGAGGCACAGGAGTGATTGGAGGAGGCTTTCAGTGACTGCCTCAGCTTTCCAAAATGCTCAATAATGAATAGTGGGACAATCGTGGTCTTGGCCAGTTAGCCCAATGCTATCGCTCTAGACCTGGGATGACAAAGTTTTGTCCACCAAGGACCTCATACTGTAAAGTACAGGTGTAAAACTGAAGGTTTGGGGGCCTGATCTGGCTCGCCACATCATTTCATGTGACACGTTACACATATTTTAAACTTTATTAATATTTGATCGTGCAAGAAATATAATATTGTTATATATCGGTTGACAAATTAAAAAAACTATAAAAAAACAACAACTGAAATATGTTTGTCACCTAGCCTTTTGATTTTAAATCAAGATATCCATAATTGAATAATTGAATGCATACTGTAGGGAACTGTGTAATAATATCATGAGCTGATTCTACTTTTATATTCATATAAATTCAGTGTTACAAGCGGCCCTCTGAACGCAACCAAAGCTGTAACATGGCCCTCAGTTCAAACAAGTGGGCACCTCTGCTATATATATACAGTGGGGGCAAAACGTATTTAGTCAGCCTACGATTGTGCAAGTTCTCCCACTTAAAATGATGACAGAGGTCTGTCATTTTAGTCATAGGTACACTTCAACTGTGAAAGACAGAATGTGAAAAAAAATCCAGGAATTCACATTGTAGGAATTTTAAATAATTTATTTGTAAATTATGGTGTAAAATAAGTATTTGGTCACTTCGAACAAGGAAGATCTCTGGCTCTCACAGACCTGTAACTTCTTCTTTAAGAAGCTATTCTGTCCACCACTCGTTACCTGTATTAATGGCACTTGTTTGAACTCGTTATCTGTATAAAATACACCTGTCCACAGCTTCAAACATTCAGACTCCAAACTCCACTATGGCCTAGGCCAAAGAGCTGTCGAAGGACACCAGGAAAATAATTGTAGATCTGCACCAGACTGGGAAGAGTGAATCTACAAAAGGCAAGCAGCTTGGTGTGAAAAAATCAACTGTGGGAGCAATTATCAGAAAATGGAAGACATACAAGACCACTGATAATCTCCCTCGATCTGGGCTCCACGCAAGATCTCATCCCGTGGGGTCAAAATGATCATGAGAACGGTGAGCAAAAATCCCAGAACCACACGGGGGGACCTGGTGAATGACCTGCAGAGAACTGGGACCGAAGTAACAATGGTTACCATCAGTAACGCACTACGCCGACGGGGAATCAAATCCTGCAGTGCCAGACGTGTCCCCCTGGTTAAACTAGTGCATGTCCAGGCCCGCCTGAAGTTTGTCAGAGAGCACATGGATGATACAACCAAGAATTGGGAGAATGTCATGTGGTCAGATGAAACCAAAATATAACTTTGGTATAAATCCAACTCGTCGTGTTTGGAGGAAGAAGAATACTAAGTTGCATCCCTAGAACACCATACCTACTGTGAAACATGGGGGTGGAAACATCATGCTTTAGGGTTGTTTTTCTGCTAAGGGGACATGACGATTGATCCGTGTTAAAGAAAGAATGAATGGGGCCATGTAGCATGAGATTTTGAGCCAAAACCTCCTTCCATCAGTGAGAGCTTTGAATGGTTGACCAAGTATTTCCCACCATAATTTACAAATACATTCTTTAAAATCCCTACAATGTGAATGCCTGGATTTTTTTTCACATTCTGTCTCTCACAGTTGAAGTGTACCTATGATGAAAATTACAGACCTCTTTCATCATTTTAAGTGGGAGAACTTGCACAATCGGTAGCTGACTAAATACTTTTTTGCCCCACTGTATATACACACATACATATGTACATACATATATATAGTATATACGTACATACATACATACATATACATACAAACACATGTATATACATATACAAACATATGTACAACATATAAGCGTATACATAAATACATACATTTGAATATACATACATACATACTGTACATACAAATAAATATATATAGATATACATATATATATACACATACGTACTTACATATATATGTACATACACATACAGTATATACATACATATATTCATATATGTACATATGTATGTATGCATGTATGTATGTATGTGTATATATGTACATATATGCATATGTATACATGTACATATACATACATACATACATACATATGTATATATATATATATATATATATATATATATATATATATATATATATATATATATATATATATATATATACATATATACACACACACAGTGGGGCAAAACAGTATTTAGTCAGCCACCGATTGTGCAAGTTCTCCCACTTAAAATGCTGACAGAGGTCTGTAATTTTTATCATAGGTACACTTCAACTGTGAGAGACAGAATGTGAAAAAAAATCCAGGCATTCACATTGTAGGAATTTTAAAGAATTTATTGATTTTTGTGCTGGAAAACTTCTTTTTACACCCACGTGATAATAGCTTCTAGGGCTGTGAATCTTTGGGTGTCCCACGATTCGATTCAATATCGATTCTTGGGGTCACGATTCGATAATATATCGATTTTTTTCGATTCAAAAACGATATTTTTCCGATTCAAAACGATTCTGTATTCATTCAATACATAGGATTTCAGCAGGATCTACCCCAGTCTGCTGACATGCTAGCAGAGTAGTAGATTTTTGAAAAAAAAAGCTTTTATAATTGTAAAGGACAATGTTTTATCAACTGATTGCAATAATGTAAATTTGTTTTAACTATTAAACGAACCAAAAATATGACTTATTTTATCTTTGTGAAAACATTGGACAAAGTGTGTTGTCAAGCTTATGAGATGCGATGCAACTGTAAGCCACTGTGACACGATTGTTTTTTTTAATTATTTTTATAAATGTCTAATGATAATGTCAGTGAGGGATTTTTAATCACTGCTATGCTGAAATTATAACTAATATTGATACTGTTGTTGATAATATTAATTTTTGTTTCACTACTTTTGGTTTGTTCAGTGTTGTGTTTGTGTCTCCTCTTAATTGCTCTGTTTATTGCAGTTCTGAGGTTTGCTTGGTCAGGTTTGGTTTTGGAATTGGATTGCATTGTTATGGTATTGCTGTGTAGTGGTTTGTTGGACTGATTTAAAAAAAAAAAAAACACTTTTTTTATCTTAAATTAAAAAAAAAAAAAAGAAATCGAATTTTTAATAATGACAATCGATTCTGAATCGCACAACGTAAACGATTCGATTCGTATTCGAATCGATGTTTTCCCACACCCCTAATATATATATATATATATATATATTAAAAAAAAAACATTATGTGTCAGCTTTGCGTTATAGGTGACAAAGCGTATTATTATTATTATATCATTACAGTATTAAAATTCTAGCTTTTTTTCATAACACTTGTCTTCTTGCTCTATTTCCTTACATGTTTACCTTTTTTTGGTTTGATTTTATTCCAACAATGTGTTGCGGGTCAACAAAACATGAATTGCAGGACGCATATGGGTTCAGAGCCACATTTGGACACTCCTGTTCATGACTTCCAAAAGCCCACTTTTTGCTGACTAAGCTAAATATAAAATCAACACGTTTTTCATTAATGAAAACAACAAAACGTCTTGTTCCATTCTCACTGTATAGTCTTTTGATCCCAAGAAAACATTTCTTATAGGTTCTTCCTCAATGTTGGCCTGGTCAGTCAACACCTGACTCAAACCTAAATTTCCCCCCTCCTCTTCTCTCTCCAGGGTGGATGAGGAGGAGGACACAGATTAAGGGGTTTGAGGGCCAGGCCGGATGGCGGACAAGGGGACCGCTTCCACCACAGCTGACATCTGCTAGTTAGCCAGTCTACCTTTTTTGACAAAGCCAAGGCCGTAGAGCACTGACTATACAGGCGTAGAGCCAGGGCATGTTGTGACGACACAGCTGTTCTCAAAAGTTACGCATCCCCCCTTAGTCTTTGTTGTAATTACAAATAAGAAAGTTTGTGTGCTTTATATGATGGAACACTATACAGAAGAAGGGGGTAAGGGCAAGTTGGGTCAAAAAGAAATGGCAAAGAATCTCAAACGACTCTTCTGGTGACTTTGCCTTTTTGGTCTTCTGTCCGGGGGAGCGCTGTGCTTTGCCATATGCCTCAGCAGATGACTCCACCCTCACACTGAGAGACCAGACTGGACGCAGACTTACATACGCAAACTCACACACGCACACGCACACACACACACACACACACACACACACACACACACACACACACACACACACACACACACACACACACACACATACACATACACACGCACACATACACACGCACACACCCTTTTCTGAAAACACACATGCACACGTTAGGATATTTACAAAATAAGAAAAAAAAATGGACAAACCTATTGTATAGGGCTTGATATAATTAAAAGCTAAACAAGTAATCATTGATGCAGAGAGCTCTGCGTGAAGCATGCACTGAACCGGTCTGCTGAAGAAATGATGTGTCGCTGAAGAGGCCACCCGAAGTCCTGAGTCATGCCGGGGCAGAACTGAGCTACCAATTTAAGCAGAGGCCCTTTTGCACAAATAAATACAACTATGTGCCCCTATTATGAGCAGGACAAGGCACATGTGCAAGTGTCCACACGCAAACCAGATGAATGGTTCATAATGGATACATTCAGGTACAACATTTATCAAAGGGAAACAATAATTAAAAAAACAAATTAAAATGTTATCTTTGTAGAGGCAAATTGTTTTACAAGGGGCTTCGTTTTGCATGAATAGACATACCGGCATGTAAAATGTCAATTAATGAATGACAGCGCACTGTACAAGCGGAGCAGGAGTCTGGTTCGCATTGCCGGTAATAAGTCAGACCTGTTCCGCCAGTGGTGCCCTTTGTCACCAGTCTTGTTCATTATCTTTATGGACAGAATTTCTAGGTGCAGTCAGGGTGTGGAGGGTTTCTAGTTTGGTGGCCGGAGGGTCGCAACCCTGCTTTGTGCAGATGATGTGGTCCTGTTGGCTTCATCGGGCTGAGACCTTCAGCGTTCACTGGGGCAGTTTTCAGCCGAGTGTGTAGCTGCTGGGATGAGGATCAGCACCTCCAAATCTGATGCCATGGTTCTTAGTTGGAAAAGCGTGGACTGCACCCCTCGAGTCGAGAGTAAAGTGTTGTCTCAAGTGGAGGAGTTCAAGTATCTCGGGGTCTTGTTCGTGAGTGAGGGAAGAATAGACCGCGAGATTGACAGACAGATTGGTGCGGCGTCTACAGGGATGCAGTCACTTCACTGGTCTGTTGTGGTGAAGAAGGAGTTGAGCTAGAAGACAAAACCTCTCAATTTACAGGTCGGTCTACGTTCCTACTCTCACCTATGGTCATGAACTTTGGGTAATGACCGAAAGGACCAGGTCGTACATACAAGGGGCAGAAATGTGTTTCCTCCAAAGGATGTCTGGGATCACCCTCAAAGATAGAAAGAGGAGCTCGGTCATCAGGGAGGGACTGAGAGTAGATCCGCTGCTCCTTCATGTTGAAAGCAGCCAGTTGAGATGGCTCGGGCATCTACTACGGATGCCTCATGGACGCCTCACTGGCGGGGTGTTTCGGGCATGTCCAGCCGGGAGGACACCTAGGGCCGGCTTGGGACACGTTTTAGGAACTATGCCTCACAGCTAGCTTGGGAACGCCTCGGTATCCCCCGTGTAGAACGAGAGGAGGTGGCTGGGCACAGGTAAGTCTGGGCATCTCTGCTTACACTGCTGCCCCCGCGACGAGGACTCGGATAAGTGGCGGGAAATGACTGGATGGATGGAAGGGCACTTCGTAATTACTTTTTATAGCAAACTTATTCCCAGCCCCTTACTGTTCCATCACTGATAAAAACATAATAGACATGTGGTTACTGTCCTCGGTCGAGTGCAGCATTAATTGGGGCGGCGTAGCTCGGTTGATAGAGTGGCCGTGCCAGCAACTTGAGGTTTGCAGGTTCAATCCCCGCTTCTGCCATCCTAGTCACTGCCGTTGTTTCCTTGGGCAAGACATTTTACCTACCTGTTCCCAGTGCCACCCACACTGGTTTAAAAATGTAACTTAGATATTGGGTTTCATTATGTAAAGTGCTTTGAGTCACTAGAGAAAAGCTCTATATAAATATAATTCACTTCACTACACTTCACTTCTAATGCACTTGTCATGCAAGGCAGACGTACTGGGTTCAATCCAAAAATATGTATTTCAAACAAATAAAAAAGTTTTAAGAATGGCGTGGGAGGGTTCGTCGGGACTCTGAATACAATTCTGCTTAGAGCCCTAATTTTGTCAGGGCTATCCCTTTATCCATCTGTGTTCTTTGCACTTATAATAAAGTTTTTTTTTTTTTACATTTATGCTATTTATGTTTCATACAAAAAGTTTGGTCACCCCTACTCTAATGTCTTACCTGGATGAGATGTGAAGGCACAGTAACTACTGCAACTGCCAGAGATGTCCTCAACAAAGCCCGAAGTCCATAAAGAAAAGTTGTGAGAGCGTGGCTGTTTTTCGGGTTGTCACGACAACACAGGTCATCACCCCACAGAGCCGAACCAAGTGAGTGTAGTCCAATACGTAGGATATTCCGTGGCTTTGCCTAAATCAAAGGATAAAAACAAGGATATCAAATCTAATACTTTAAAGTGTTTCACATCGTTTTTGTAAATCGCTGAAATACATTTAAAATAGTAGAATGACACTTGATAAAACACAGACCTTTTCAGGCCAAACTATTTACATTTTAAAATTGTACACCTTTGAAGACAACCACCTGAAACATTTAAATCAATTTTTATCATTAATAGCCACATATTTACACAGAGAAAATGTTAGGAAATAGCAGGGCTGTCAATTGATTCAGATGAATCCGATTAATCACAGTTTAATCGTAATTATTTATCATTTGTAAATTATCAAGCTAAAACATATTAAACACTATTGTACAATTTTTTTATGACTTAGTTTTGTTTCCTGTTGATTATTATTTTGTCTTATTTATTTCCTCTTAAATTGTATTTTCCATTTCCTGTTTTTAACCATTAGCAGCTGTGCTTTGCATTGATGGCGCAGAAGGGTAAAATTAGAAATCAGCGTTATTCAAATTGAGCTGCAACATTTGATAATCGCTATACATTGCATGCAATTTCTGCTATGCTATGTGTCCTTTCAACCACGTCGACGTTGCCATCAAATCTTTGTTTGAGGTTTCTTGTTGCATCCCTGTGGGTGTTTTCTTCCTTTACACATCATTGTACACATTCCTTTACCAAGCAGAGCTTTCTAGCCAGGCTGCTTGTCTTCTTGTTTTCGTTCATACTTTTATTCTTGTGTTTTGTTGATTCAAGCAAGCTTCCCTTTGGTTGCAACAAATAATCCTTGACTGTACTTGCAAAGATGACATCACATTCTAGGGCAACGCCACATGCGCACAGTGAAATTAACAATTTTTTTTAATAGCATTTTTTGGGCCACATCCCTTTACATAATCTATTTTTCTTACATACATCCCAAACTCCCCCTAAAAACCAATAATGATGGGAAAAAAAACATATACAGTGTTAATACCAAGTTAGTACAGTATACAGTATATGTGAAGGTTAACAGATTGCCGTTTTTAGTTATAGGTGCTGCTGTTTTGAATTGTACTCCCAATTCCGCATATGAGACTGGACAGTCAGCTCAGCAGCACAGACGATCGCAAACGTGAGTGGACACAACTGCCCAATCACAGAGGCCATCTGACACATGCACAATGGACCTGTCAGACAGGCTTCCAATATGGCTGCCACCCAGAAACCCCAGCACATTCTTGGCACTAAAGCCAGGCTCGGCAGCCAAAGGGGGCCTGGGTAAGGCTGGAGTGACTTCCCTTGAAATACCCCACCCTGAAACAAGGGATAAACAGAATCCTTCTCGTATGAGGACAGAGGAAAAATAGCAGTGGGCTATATATCACTGAAAGTGAGAGAATGGAGCAGGCTGTCCACAACTGTGAGAGGGTTTTAACCTTTAGTACAATTGCCTTTTATTTGGACTTTCTTCTGGATGTCTCTTGATTATTGAGGTGAGAGCCAATAGTGATTTACAAAGCCAGGGTTTAAATCTGCTTCACGTTTTTACTCGCTCCTGCTTCCTTGCCTATTGCCATAATCACCTCCACCCCAAACCACATCACTTCCTCTCCAAACGGCATGACCTAAACATCGTTAGAATTGATATCACAGGGATGTAGGAAAAATAAACCTTATTGATTCTGAGTTTTTTTTCACAATTGGTTCTGGAAACCCAAGGTATTTACAAACATCTCAGTAAATGCTGTCTTTTTGTGTGTGAACTTGTCATAATTGGATATACCCTGTCTTTGTTACCGAGCTAGCTCAGGGCACCAATTCAGACTCTAATACGGTGACTGTAGCACGGTAGGGGGTAACTTCGGTAACATGACCATTGCTATGGCGACATCAGGAGGAGAGCTCAAACTTAACTCCTATAGTTTAGTCTATAGAAACATTGGGGAACAGTGCCAGTAAAGTCAAGCCAAGGACAAGAGGCTGACAATATAGGTGAAAATAAGCCTGGAACCATAAACTAATTACCAGCCAGACTCACAGTCCTGCTGCCACTAATGTCCCAGTTGTCTCAAAAGCCCCCCAACACCAATTATGAGGTAAAAATATTTTTTTAAAACATTTAGTAAACTGAATCTAAGTACAAAGAGGTATAACATCTAACTAAAATGAAAACACATATACATTTTTGACCCTCTATATTTTATTACCACATTACACACTACGGATTGTATAGTAGCACACAAGCTGAAAACAAATTTTGCTGGACAATATATTGTACTACATATCATTATCACTAAACAATATTATTTTAAGCTTTGAGATTAAACTAAGGACTAACGTTGCCATAGTATAGAAAAATAATGATGCATGTAACCCTTTTAAATGCAATAAACTTGTATTTTTCAATAGCATAAATATTTTTAATTGAAAGGTCAGAACTTTTGATTACCCTCAATAAGTAATTAAATAATGAAAATTAAATTGACTGTCAATCTCTTTCAGCAAAAAGAGCACTTCAATAAATACTAAAAATATTCAAGTGCAGTGTGTTTTCCCAGTTGGAAAAATTGTGTCATTGCTCTCCAACAAAATATCTCATCTTATCACTCGGTTTGAAACATTTGGCTTGGCAATTGTCTGTTTTCCTCCAAATTGTGTTACCTTGCGGTGCTTCTAACAAGCGAGTTGCAACAAGCGAGTTGCGACAAGCAAGGTCTGTCGCTGTCGTAAGCTATCAGTCCCACCCGTACTCAAAAAGACAAAAATTGTGGATGACTGACAAGACGATTCACTCCCTTCATTTAGTTCTGTTATTGAAAAAACATTCTCAGCTGCTGAGAGGAATGGCCAGAGTGAACCCTCTGGAACCCTGTTTTAAAGCAACAGACGACGAAAACCAACACACACAGACAGAGCAATGTGAACAAAAATTGACTTTGATTAATTTACTTTTTTATCGGCTCAGATATGGGAGTACAATCAACTGATATCACAGTAATTGCACACTTGCCATACAGCTTTGCAGGTTGCGCTATATTCCCCAAAAATTTACTAAAACATTTAAAAGTACAGATCTTTTGTTTGCAGATTTGAGAAGTGACTTTTAAAATATTAGTCACTGTCTATTGTTAAATATTTCATTTCTGACACTTACCATGGGTTCTGCAACTTGGAAGCCTTCCCTGTTTATGACCTCCTCAATGGACTTCAGCAAGGCAGAGTAGGAGTGAAGCATGAGACTAGGAGGACAGTGTGGACAAGAAAGTATACATAATGGAGGAAATGAACCAAAGAAACACAGTAAAAAGTGGTACTTTGAATGTGGGAGCTTTTGTTAATTGACACCATCTTGATAAAACTGGGCCAAGCCTATCAGTGCAGTGGCCTAATCCGCTATGATTGCAGCATGCTCCTGACTGTGCTTTTTTGGAGCCACTGAAGCAGACAGACGATCCATATCAAGAGATCCAATTAATTTATTTGCTTGATTAAATTACAACATGACTGGTTCTCTGTCAGCTCCCCCGAGGTTCTGATCGTGCCTAGACACACAGACAAAACAGACGGATGAGACGTGCATATGCTGATATCTAAAACTAACAGGGGACAGCATTTTGGCGTTTAGTCAGGAGTAGCATCTGCACCACTGAAAAAGCACATGAACTACCATGGACTGAACTCACTTTCTGCCTATTGGATGGCCAATGGGAATGTTAACCCCGTCTTTTTACACAAGAGCCTCCACTTAAGAACGCCCTGCCATTTTAATGACCACTGTTCACAGTGGAGTCACAGTGGGCTGCAGTGTCAGTTATCAATTTGACCCGCAGGCTGATACACATAGATGGGTCGCACACCAATAGACCCGCATTAGGAACACTAATACACACTTGTGTCGATTACACTTGTGCCAAGTATATCTATGTACTCCATTTCATTTATTCATTGCAACAATGGTTCCTCATGACCCCGCTGGGGCTAATGATAGAGCTGGTTTTAGTGAAAGAGGGACACCTACTCTCACAGGCCTCTCTGCCCCATGCCCCTGCTCAGAGGTAGGGGGTTAGGAGGACGGCTTGACAAGCCCTTGAGTGAAAGGTTGCCTCTGCTTGGCAGCCATTGTGTAGGACGTCATTGTATGTCAGACGCCCCTACTGAGCACTCCTCATTCAGGTACCAATAAGGTCTATAGGTGGTTAGCTACAGGGGCTAGCACATTGGCTAATTAGGATCATACGAAGGGAAGCTTCTTTATCTCAATGTTCCTCTTTCATTGAGGGAAATGAAGTGGGGGTGGGAGAAGGGGGATGCTTAGTCTTAAACAACAGGATCTGTATCACCTAGAGAGCAATTGGTGCCAATTATGCCTTCAAGTGAAATGGAGCAATTTAACAGCTAGGGTAGCAACATGGGGCTGTGGACACGTGCAAAGGGGAGAAGCCTGCTAAGAGTTAGTCTGGTACGTGTGTGTGTGTGTGTGTGTGTGTGTGTGTGTGTGTGTATGTGTGTGTGTGTGTGTGTGTGTGTGTGTGTGTGTGTGTGATGTGCTGAGTGTTTGTGTGGGTCAATGTATGTGTGTCAGTTATGGGGCGGAGCTGTGGGCACAATGGTGCTGTGCAGGTGTAGCTTCCTGCTGTTTAAATATCTCGAAGATCAAATCTACTAAAATGCCCCAAAGACAACACGTAACTATTGAGAATATTTTGCAGTTATAATATCAATGTATAGTGCAATTCTGTAACTACGGAGTGTATGGATCAACTGGGTGACCACAACATTTAATGTATTTGCACTGGTGCTCTGTTTAACAGTGTTTGCTGAAATAAAGAGGGCTTTTATAAAGCCTAACCCCGTCCTCTGTACTCCAGATTGCTGTATTTACCCAGAGAGTGAGTGTGCCTCTTCGTGTGCCCTTGTGTGCTCAGCAGCACTCTCTAAGTAAAGAGTCTGCATGACCTCTGAACCCTAAGTACACTCAACGCGGGCGAAATCAAACAGTCGCTGAGTAAACACGACCCTTATTTGAATAGGCATACACAACTTCTCCAAGAGGCTGAACCTTTTAGGCCAATGGCAAAGCTACTTAAACCAGATTTATATTCATTTCTATCAGCTGCTAAAAAGGCATTAATACAAAGCAAATTAGTGTGTGGAAATCATTTTGCTTTGGTACACAATAATCTTTAAATCTAAACAACGTTTTTGGCCTGCTGGTAAAAAACCTTATTACTTTAGTCTGCTGACATTATTAATTTGGTCATTCTCTGCAAACAATGCCATGCTTGCTTACTAATGCTCTGTGGCTATGTCTGAGTGGGGTAAATGCATTTTGTCGACAGTATTGTGCTAGTGTTCTCAGGCCGGTGTCTCATTGGTTTGTAAGTGTTCTTTGTAGGATGTCGTGTTGTTTTACCTGTGTGTGGCTGTTGACTGGCTCGGATGTTCTGCGAGGTAAAAGTGGTGGCACTTGGCTGCCTGGCGGATTTCTGGCTCCATTGTCTTGGAAACATCATAGTAGTGGCCGAACCGAGATGAGGATGCGAGGGCACTCTGAGGAGGTAACGTGCTTTTATAAATAGGAGTACTATTATTTTCATACATGTAGAAAACATTTGATAGTACAAAAAGTACTGTATTTTTTGGACCATAGGTCGCCCTGGATCATTAGGCGCACTGACGATGAGGGGGTCTATTCAGGTCTATATTCATACAAAAGGCGAATTAAAAGGGGTCATATTGTGATTTTTTTTTTCTACATTTAAAACACTTCCTTGTGGTCTACATAACATGTAATGGTGGTTCTTCGGTAAACATTTTACATAGTTAATGTTTTACAGACCGTTTTCAAGTCCCTTTCTCATCATCTCTTTAGGATTTTAATTTTGTGGGCTGTCTTATTTACATGGCTCCACTTTGACAGCGTCTTCTCCTCATCATCTTTGTTGTACCAGTAGTTTTTAGCGGATATAAGTTACAACTGTACGCTACTTTGTAATAGAAATGGCAAGAGCGGGGGATGAATGCCCTACAACAAGAGGATGGAGAAAAAGTGTGAGTTTATTGACTACGTCATCGGCGTGGACTACAATGGCAGACACGTGCAAAAGTATGTGATTATTGCAGATCTCAAATACACATCGGCAGGAAGCAATAGGTAAGACAAGTTGGTTTTGCATAATACTGCGCAACAAAACGCCAGATAATATGTCTTCCAATAGGTGCCATTTTGGAGTCTTTCCATTATAACACCCGTTTGTTGAAACACAGTACGCCAGACTAGTAGCCGTAATGTGCCGACAATCCATGAAGCGAATGATTGATTGATTGAAACTTTTATTAGTAGATTGCACAGTACAGTACATATTCCGTACAATTGACCACTGAATAGTAACACCCGAATAAGTTTTTCAACCATCAGCGTTCTTGTTCTGTAACCCTGTACACTGTTTTTTTGTAATCTTGAACAGGTTTGTGCTAAAAACAAAGTTTCGTTGTACTTGTGCAATGACAATATAGACCTATCCTATCCTATCCTATCCTATCCTATCTTTGTTTAAGTCGGGGTCCACGTAAATCAAATTCATGGTGATGCGGCTTTGTAGTTTACCAAAGTCATACTAAAACATTTTGACATACTTTTGAGAGACGTTTGTAATGTTCTATATTCGAAATAAAACATCAAAGTTGTGGGCTTGCCTTATAAGTCTAATTTATTGACTAGGCATCAACTTGCAATCCACATATATATCTTATGTGTGACTGCCATCTAATGGTCACACTTATCATTATACCATGTACTAAATACAATGGCTTCAAAGTTGGTAAGCAAAACCAGAATTAATGTCTTTGCAGGCGGCACACAGAGTTACATGGTGCAATGTCCATTTTTAAGAAAATTTAAGAATTTAAAGTGTGCCTTATAGTCCGAAACATACGGTAGTTTATCATAGTTGCTATCTTCTGCAGTTGCAAAAGCTTTCCAATACACAAACACGTACAAAAAAGATTGTAATTGCTCTGGTGAAACTCTTCTACTTCCTATGGAAACGGAGGTTCATTAATTCAGCATTTCAAAGAGGGATCAAGCGCAACAATCCCCATTTATCAGTACCGAGCCAAACCTTCTTTCAACTGTTTTTTTTTACCGATATCGAAGGAGAGAACAATCATATTTGTTTATGTCAAATGTTATTTGAGGTTGCTCAACAACACTATTGTAATGCAATTGCATTGTTTATGGGTCATTCCTTGACATTCCCACATCAGAGAAGTTAAACAACCACTACGATCACAGTCTTAATCATTTCTTCACATAAATGTCCACTTCTGGCTGTGAAAGAAAACATGTCGGGGACGCAGGGGAAGGCGGATGTTTTCCTGCAGCTGAAAGAGAGAGTTTGAGCTCCTCTCTCTGAGTGAAACTAGGGATTCCATTGTTAGAGGCAACCTTAATCTACTCCTAATCTGGATTAGGGCCCCCGGTGTGTCCTTCTCCTAGCGGGACGATGGGGTCAGCAGGGTAGGGGGGGTCAGGGGCTCATCTTCTTTTTGTGAGCTGGGCAACCCGCTTAGCGTTCTAACCCCGCCCTGACGGCCTCACCTTTGATCTGATGTCTTCATTGGTAGAGAGACACAGTAGGCAATGCCGGGAGAGCTGTGTGTAAGGGGAAAGTAAGCGTTGACTCTGTGGGTGAATTTGGGATGCAAATCCGGTGCTGGGGCTTACCAGTGGTTTGTAAAGACGATTTTACAGGGGTAGGGGAAGAGGTGAAGAAAGGACACAGAAATAAAGAAGTTTCCAGGGCGAGAGAAAGAAGGAGAGGATCCCCTGGGACACACTGTGTGCTGTTAATCCACATAGCGATATGGATTATAGACCAAAAGGACGTAGAGCGCAGAGAAGTAGAAGGGGAGGGTCACTCGACTCAAAGCGGAAGAAAGAGTGTAGAGCTGCCGACCCTAGCAGGGGGAAAGGCAGGGATTTGGGAGAAGACAGAGGCGCAGGTCTGGGTCGTAGGGTTGAGCGAGCAGACATGTCAATGCACAGCCTGCAAAGTACCCTTGTTTCCCAGGCTAAGCAGGGGTTCAGGCGTGCGTATATGAGGGTTGGAGACTAGTGAAAAGCCTACCTATTGCCAGGCTAAGTGTGAGTAATCTGGTACAGCTCTGAAAAGAAAGGCTGAGGCCTCATTCACTTTACAAAGAAATTTAGAAGGCTGATGGATTTAGTGGTGGAGACAATTGCAAAATCACTATGACCAAAGAGTCAATGCATTTTTTCTCATAAAATCATAAATACAATTTCACCTTGGACAATAACAGAAAGTTTGCAGCTGCAATAAAATAGACAAACAAGAGGGCACCTGATTACCTGCACTTTTGGGAGATTCTGATAACGCCACGCAATCTTCATGGCATCTAAACTATCTTGAGGGTCACATGATAGTCTTGGTTGTTCTACTGGTTTATACATGGCAACATCATCCAAGATAGGATCAGGAAGTTCCTGCACACAAAGAGTAAGTGTATTTAATCATTTTGAAACATCCTTGATTCACATCCAACAAATATATTTTACTCAGTTACGGTTTGTCTATTTATGTAGAACTACTAACCTTTCGTTATTTTATGTTTAGATCATTAACAAATACTGTCTAATTGATAGGATAAAATGTATACAGTGGGTAAGGGAATAAGTTTCACTCTTACTTTGTTTAATTGCAGCCATTTATTAAAGTAAAAAAAGTTAATTTAATTTCCCATTCCTGGACACTCAGCACCCAATCTTGACGGATGAAAACAGAAATGTAGCATTTTTTGCAAATTTATAAAAAAATGGAATACTTAAAAATCCCATGTACATAAGTATTCAGACTCTTTAAACAATAATTTGATGCAGCTTTCCCCACCGCCAGTTAGCGTAGCGCAGTGGTTCTCAACCTTTTTTCAGTGATGTACCCCCTGTGAATATTTTTTTAAATTCAAGTACCCCCTAATAAGAGCAAAGTATTTTTGGTTGAAAAAATGAGACAAAGAAGTACAAACCATGTTTCCATATGAGTTGGGAAATTGTGTTAGATGTAAATATAAACGGAATAAAATGATTTGCAAATCATTTTCAACCCATATTCAATTGAATATGCACACCCGTGGGATGTTCCTAATAAGTGTTTGATGAGCATTCCTCAACTTTATCAGTATGTATTGCCACCTCTCCCAACTTCTTTGTCACGTGTTGGTGGCATCAAATTGTAAAGTTAATGATTATTTGCAAAAAAAAAAAAGGTTTATCAGTTTTAACATCAAATATGTTGTCTTTCTAGTATATTCAACTGAATATGGGTTGAAAATAATAATAATAATAATAATAATAACTTACATTTATAACGCGCTTTTCTAGACACTCAAAGCGCTCACAGAGAAGTGGGACTGAACATTCATTCACACCTGGTGGTGGTAAGCTACATCAGTAGCCACGGCTGCCCTGGGGTAGACTGACAGAAATAAAATGATTTGCAAATCATTGTATTCCGTTTATATTTACATCAAACACAATTTTTCAACTTATATGGAAACGGGGTTTGTAAATAAAACAGAAAACACTATCTTTACATTCGTATTGCACAACAAGCAAAAGATGACAGTTATCACAGAAGTGCGTTATAAAGTCTTGGGTAGAAAAGACTTGTGATAGCGCTCCTTCTTGCACTGTGGATGTTACAGTCAAATGCAGACGGAGCTACTAAGGGCCTCCACAGTGTCGGCCACCTCCTCAATGCTGTCTAGTGGGCAGCCTACGACTGAGTCGGCTCTCTTAATCAGTTTATTAAAGGCCTACTGAAACTTACTACTACTGACCACACAGTCTGACAGTTTATATATCAATGATGAAATCTTAACATTGCAACACATGCCAATACAGCCTTTTTAGTTTACTGAATTGCAATTTTAAATTTCGCGCGAAGTATCCTGTTGAAAACGTCGGTATGATGACGCGTATGATGACGTGTGCGCGTGACGTCTCGAAATGTAGCGGACATTTTTTTCCAGCCCGATCCAAGCTATAAGTAGTCTGCTTTAATCGCATAATTACACAGTATTCTGGACATATGTATTGCTGAATATTTTGCAATTTGTTCAAATAATAATGGAGGAGTCAAAGAAGAAAGATTAGGTGGGAAGCGGTGTATTGCAGCTGCCTATAGCTACACAAACACAGCCGGTGTTTCCATGTTTACATTCCCGAAGGTGAACTTTTGCTATGGAACAGAGCAGTCAAGCAAACATGGTTCCCGACCACATGTCAACCGGCAGGTTTCGGTGAGAAAATTGTGCTAATAAGTCGGCTCTCACCGTAGACATGAGCGGAGCTTGCGTCCTCCTGCAGCTGCAGACTCTCTTACCTCCTCCCAACGGAGACACTGGCAGTCAACACACCTGTGGCCACACCGCTCCGTCCTTTAGGTACCATATAATCTCACTAAAACACTAGTAACACAATAAGCAGATAAGGGATTTTCTATAATTATCCCAGTAAATGTGTCTAATGACATCTGAATCGCTCTCACTACACTCGCCTTTTTTTAAATGTATTTATATATTTTTTCTCTAGTCCTTCACTCTCACTATCCTCATCCCTGAATCTTTCATCCTCGCTCAAATTAATGGGAAAATTGTCGATTTCTCAGTCCGAATCGCTCTCGTTGCTGGTGGCTATGATTGTAAACAATGTGAGGATGTGAGGAGCTCCACAACCCGTGACGTCACACGCACATTGTCTGCTACTTCCGGTACAGGCAACACTTTTTTATTAGCGACAAAAGGTGCAAACTTTATCGTCGATGTTCTCTACTAAATCCTTTCAGCAAAAATATGGCAATATCGCGAAATGTCAAGTATGGCACATAGAATGGACCTGCTATCCCCGTTTAAATAAGAAAATCTCATTTCAGTAGGGCTTTAAGTCTCTTACTATTTCTGACTGTGCTGTCCCCACCCCAGCAAACGATGGCATAGAACACTGCAGAAGCTACCACAGTGTCATAAGGAGTGCATAGTGACCCACACACCCTGAAGGAACAGACTGTCCTGGAGTGGTGAAGGTAACTTAAACCCTTCTTGTACAAAGTGTTTGAATTGTGAGTACCGTCCGGTTTATCATAGAGGTAAACACACAATTATTTAAATGAATTCCACTATTTCTATGTCTGATCCCTGGATGTTCACCGGTGTGGGTGGTGGAGCTGGAAGTCAATCACAAGCTATTTTGTCCTACTGGTGTTCAAGTGCAGGTGATTACGTGAACATTTGTCGACCAAGCCTGTAATGACTTCTCGGTATTCCTGCTTGCTCCTCTCAGACACACATCCCACCACTGCAGAGTCATCCGAGCCCTTCTGCAGATGGCTGCGGTTGGAGTCGAGCCTGAAGTCTGAGGTATAGTGTGAACAGTTAAGGCGAGAGCAGTTTCCCTTGTGGAGCCTATGTGCCGCAAACCAGTACATTTGAAGAAAAGTCATACAGCTGTTATTAGACAAATCAGTCAGCATTACATATTAAATATATATTACAGTTGTCAAAGTTAACACAATAATAGCACGTTAAATGAAAGTTCCTTTAACCATTTTATCTTCGATCGCTGTGAGTCTACATTACTAGAGCGAACGCCTGCTGGCGCACTTTGCCACTTACAGAGATGGAGCTGCACGCTCGTGTTGACATTACAGCTGAGCGCATTGATAACATAAAATGTAGATTGTTAGCTGCTTTAGTATGATTGAATAAAAGCTCAGCAGAAAAATAGACGGTAGACAGTAAGTCGAGAGTGACTTTTAAATCTGAGTCTTTCATCAAAACATGCCAAAACACCTCCTCTACTACCAATCACACACTTCCGTTTTAACAATAACAGCGCTACGCAACACATCCGATCTAACACTTAACAAAACAAAACATTTCTTACATTATGATCATGCTTGTCAAAGCTGTTTTGTAATGTAATCTGTGATATTTCTATCGAAATAAATGTTTTATGGCAGATAAAGATAAAGTGTATCTTCTTTAAAACCTGTTCTGATTGATAGTCCTCAATTACATATTGTTCAAGCAGAATATTACATTTTGTTAATAAATATAGAAAAATAAAACAAACAGAGATATGAATACCTTTAACATGTATAACATGTAATGTACAGAATATCAGAAGCGTTTATTCAAGTAGAAATATAACAGACTATAAAACCAAAAACCAGTGAAGTTGGCACGCTGTGTAATTCTTTAATATAACCAAAATACAATGATTTGAACATCCTTTTTAACTTAAACTCAATTGAAAACACTGCAAAAACAAGATATTTTATGTACAAACTGAGAAACTTATTTTTTTTTGTAAATAATCATTAATTTAGAATTTAATGGCAGCAACACATTGCAAAAAAGTTGGCACAGGGGCATTGTTACCACTGTGTTACATGGCCTTTCCTTTTATTGCTTTGCTGCAATAAGCAGGGGCGTCCATGATAACGTTGCTTGTATGGCAATATATGTTGCTCCAAAACTTGTATGTATCGCTCAGCATGAATGGTGCCTTTACAGATGTGTAAGTTACCCATGCATTGGTCACTAATACCATCAAAGATGCTGGCTTTTGAAGTCTTCACCAATAACAATCCAAATTGTTCTTTTCCTCTTTGTTCCGGAGGACACGACGTCCACAATTTCCAAAAACAATTTGAAATGTGGACTCGCCAGACTACAGAACACTTTTCCCCTTTGCATCAGTCCATCATAGATGAGCTCAGGCCCAGCGAAGCAGGTGGCATTTCTGGGTGTTGTTGAATAATGGCTTTTGTTTTGCATGGTATAGTTTTAACTTGCACTTACATATGTAGCGACAAACTGTAGTTACTGACAGTGATTTACTGAAGTGTTCCTGAACCCACGTGGTGATATCCTTTACACACTGATGTCGGTTTTTGATGCAGTACTGCCTGAAGGGTTCAAGGTCACGGGCATTCAATGTTACCGGCAGTGATTTCTCCAGATTCTCTGAACCTTTTGATGATATTACAGACCTTAGATGGTGAAATACCTAAATTCCTTGCAATAGCTCTTTGAGAAATTTTGTTCTTAAACTGTTTGACAATTTGCTCACACATTTGTTCAGAAAGTGGTGACACTCGCCCCATCCTCATTTATGAATGACTGAACATTTCATGGAAGCTGCTTTTATACCCAATCATGGCACCCACCTGTTACCAATTAGCCTGTTTACCTGTGGGATGTTCCAAATAAGTGTTTGACGAGCATTCCTCAACTTTCTCAGTCTTTGCAACTTGACCCATCTTATTTAAAACTGTTTTGCAGGCATGAAAATCCAAATGAGCTAATATTTACAAAAAAAAACAAAACAAAGATTTCCAGTTCCAACGTTAAGTATCTATTCAATTGAATATAGGTTGAAAAGGATTTGCAAATCATTGTATTCTGTTTTTATTTACGATTTACACAAAAAGCCAACTTCACTGGTTTTGGGGTTTGTACATTACCAAACATTATTGACAATCATACCATGAGCATACCAATCCACATTTTGTGTTAATAATTTGTCAAAACTGGTGTCTACACATGGAACTATAGTTCCTCTTTTGAATGCATGTGCTCCTAAAACAGGAATAAAAATGCTATATTCTTACAAAAAAAATTATCTGGCAAAACACCAACGCACTGCTGTATTTGTTTATGTACTATTTGTGTTGAGCTGTTTAAAAAGCATAACTTTTAAAATAACATTTCATTAAAGCAAACTAATAGTCAAGTCATTATAATAAAGACTTGAAAATTATCCATGTAGGGTAAACTTATTAATGATGCAAAATTATATTTGTCTTATAATATATATTTGTTGAATACTTATGAGATAACTATGAACAAACTACGATTAACTGCAGCTAAATATTTTAATAATTTGACATCGATATATATATATATGTATACATACATACATACATATATATATATATTTATATATACACAGTCGTGGTCAAATGTCTACACACACACGTGTAAAGAACATAATGTCATGCTTGTCTTGAGTTTCCAATAATTTCTACAACTCTTACCATTTTGTGATAGAGTGATTGGAGCACATTCTTGTTGGTCACAAAAATATTCATGAAGTATTATGAGTCTACTGAAAATGTGACCAAATCTGCTGGGTCAAAAGTATACATACAGCAATGTTAATATTTGGTGACATGTCCCTTGGTAAGTTTCAATGCTATAAAGCGCTTTTGGTAGCCATCCACAAGCTTCTGGCAAGCTCCTGGTAACATTTTTGACCACTCCTCTTGACAAAATTGGTGCATTTTAGCTACATTTGTTGGTTTTCTGACATGGACTTGATTCTTCAGCATTGTCCACACGTTTAAGCTAGGACTTTGGGAAGGCCATTCTAAAACCTTTATTTTAGCCTGATTTAGCCATTCCTTTACCACTTTTGACGTGTGTTTAAGGTCAACACCCAACTGCGCCCAATACACAACCTCCGGGCTGTTGGTTTTAGGTTGTCCTGACCACAGAACTTTCCTCCAGAAGGTCTTATCTTTGTCCATGTGATGTCCGATGAATCAAAAATGTAGCTGTTTGCCCCAACACCCAGCAATATGTTTGGAGGAGAAAAGGTGAGGCCTTTAATCATGGGAACACCATTCCTACCGTCAAGCATGGTGGTGGTAGCATTATGCTCAAGGCCTGTTTTGCTGCCAACGGAACTGGTGCTTTATAGAGTAAATGGGACAATGACAAAGGAGGATTACCTCCATATTCTTCAGGATAACCCAAAATCATCTGCCCGGAGGTTGGGTCTTGGGTGTTCCAACAGGACAATGACCCCAAAATCACATCAAAAGCTAGCACTGAGCGCTGGGACGGAGAGGCTTCGCGGTGTCTCGACTGGGTGAGCAGGTGTCGGACACCTCAGTCACCTTGGAAGTATCCTCGCTCATCCATGCGGACTGGACATTGGCCGAGAGTGGAGTCGGCTGTCTTGGTTGCTTTGGGTCTGCTTCTGTCTCTGGCCATGCTCACTCCTCCCCAGCGGACAATGGCGTGAAACACCGCAGAGGCCACCACAGTGTATATTTTTATTTTACTTTTTATTCATAGCTGTATGTAGAAGTGTCTGGTTGTATCTGCTGCTTTAATGTCTTTAATGTCCTCTGTATTCTTTGATGTTTCCCTCTTACACACATGTAAGAGGGATGTGTACTATGGCTATGAGTTGTTGTTTTTTTTTTTTTGTTTTTTTTTCCCTTGGCCTCAGTCTGCACCCCCACTCCAGGGCCCAGGCTAAGACCGATTTTTATTTTTATTTTTTTATTTTTTATTTTTTTTATTTTAATCTTCTATTCTTTTCTCCCATCCCCCCCCCTGTTTACCTGTATGTCATCTTTTTTGTAAGGGGCGCTGGAAGCCGGCAGACCCGTCAGCGATCCTGTTCTGTCTCCCTGTAATGTTTGTCTGATCTTGAATGGGGTTGTGCTGAAAATTGTAATTTTCCTTAAGGAACTCTCCTGACGGAATAAATAAAGTACTATCTAATCTAATCTAAAGGAATGGCTAAATCAGGCTAGAATTAAGGGACATGTAAACAAAGATTAACGTTGCTGTATGTATACTTTTGACCCAGCAGATTTGGGCACATTTTTAATAGACCCATAATAAATTCATTAAAGAACCAAACTTCATTAATATTTTTTGTGACAATTAAGTATGTGCTCCAATCACTCTATCACAAAAAAATAAGAGTTGTAGAAATTATTGTAAACTCAAGACAGCCATGACATTATGTTCTTTACAAGTGTATGTACAATTCTGACCACGATTGTGTATGTGTGTGTGTGTGTATATATATATATATATATATATATATATATATATATATATATATATATATATATATATATATATATATATATATATATATATATATATATATATAAACATTAGAATATTAAGGGTAAATGTGTAGAATATATAATCTGAAAAAAAGACTGTGTGGATAAATTCTTACCTAAACACACAGACAGAAAGTGATAGAACAATCTGACCTTTAGGTTTATTGTGAGTTCAGCAGTATGCAAAATATCCTACTGCTCATGAATCAATAGATTTGTATTTATAAAAACAAAAACGTATCAACTTCCATTTTCCATTTGATTTGATGACTGTCGTACTGTTTGAGGTGAAAACACTAAATTCTGTGATATATCCCCATTGGGAGTCCCCCTGTCTTAATAAACCACCTTGAAGGTAGAAAAGCGCTATACAAGTACAACCCATTTACCATTTATATGTAAAGAGAGGGTGAGATTGTGACCCCTCCCACTATCAATCAGCGGGAGCGAGACCCACCTCCCGTATTTTGGGTGGCAGTTAAAATCTGGGGCAACAGTTCTCTTCACACAGCGATTTATTGGAAACATTTCAACAATGTCGTAACCGTGTCACCCGCGACATTTCAGATAACCCCGCTTGACCTGGATACCCATTGAGCACTGTACGGTTTTAATACTTGCAAAAATGCACAGTTACAGCTGGTGGAGTGCATTTACAAACTATGTTTGACTGCATGTTGCATGTTTACTTTATCTAATATCAGTTTATTATAAAGGTGTTATTAGACAAACATCTACAATAAAAGTTTTCAATACATGACCAGCAGTACTACTACAACTTCAAATCATATAAAACAACACAGTGACTTTAGACACTTTGAGGCCAAAATGTATGTTGTTCTACATCTTTGCAGCCAAAACGGCAACAGAAACGGACACCAACTCCTCTCATATACCTGGAAGATGTCATCTGGGTGGTCGTGAGCCGCTGCGAGGAAGAGTTCATGTCGACACACCACCCCTTCTGCCAGGAAGTATTTTAGAATCATGCGGGAGTAGCTATCGTAACGGTCCTCCTCTGGTGAAAAGAAATAAGATTTGGCAACAATTCAGAAGTCATGTGTGTTTATTTCTCCCAAAAAACAACATAAAATAAAGGTAAAGTAAGACTGCAGGTACACATAGAATAAACAGTTGTGAGGGAAATATATAAATATTTATGTATATTACTCTCATATCCTACACTGTCATAGTATATACAGGTCTAGTCTGACCAGTCATACAGACACCTTTAAACTAGAATCACATCACAGTGGCTGACAATAATTGGTATAAGGGTTTTGCTACCTGAAGATGACACTAAATGTGGCACAATGACATACTGGAGGTGTGATCTTAGGATATATGTCTTCATTTATGCTTCTGCTGTCATATCAAGGTCTCAGCAGTATGTGTGTCCACAGACAAAAAGGAGGGAGTCACCTGTCGCAAGCATTCACCTGACCCACTCCCACTGAACCTAAAGACACCCTAGCTGCCAAGTTAACAGTCAGTGGGAGACAGAAAAAGCAGGGTGCCTCAACCTCTAACTCATGAATCTGAGAGTAACCTTGTCAGTCATTTATTAGCTGTGTTGCTGGGGATGCCACCTTTGGAGGACCCAGCTTGTGTGGGGTAACATCTAGGAGTCACTTATGAAAGTATCTTAAAACATCAAGCCAATATTTCCTTATAGCATAGAATTATAAGGTTTCAAAAGAATTGCATAACATGTAGTGTTAGTTGTTGTAAAGCAGGTGTAACCAAACATTTTACCTCCAAAGACCAAATTGAAAATGTGCGATAGGCCGTGGGTCTAACACGGCTATTTTAAACATTCAGCATACAGCAGAACTTGAACATCCATCCATCCATTTTCTACCGCTTATTCCATTGTGGGATCGCGGGGGGTGCTGGCGCCTATCTCAGCTACAATCGGGCAGAAGGCGGGGTACACCCTGGACAAGTCGCCACCTCATCGCAGGGCCAACACAGATAGACAGACAACATTCACACTCACATTCACACACTAGGGCCAATTTAGTGTTGCCAATCAACCTATCCCCATTTGAATTTAAATTAAGCTAGTCTTCATGAAACGGGTCTGAAGTTTTAAGGTTGAGATGTTTAAAATAGTAATAAATAATTTCCAAGGCAGCTGGTACAAATACATATTTGTCCTCTAAATCAGCTTCAGGATTATAAGGGGGTTACTTGAAAACAATCTACCTCCTGTAAGGGGTCCATGGTGTATAAAATAACATTTAAATTTTGCTTCAGTTGGTGAACCAAATCAGCCCCAAAGGTACCCTTGCTTATTAAACACTAAGTGGCCACCAGGCCATTCTACACTTTTGACTGATAAAAAAAGAAAGCATCATCACCGTGAAACCCCCTGAGCAGGACACATAACTCCACACAGCATGCCACTACTGCTTCCTGTCACAATCACCACTTTGTAAAGATTTCATAGGGCTCTCTAAACAATGACAACCAGTGGGCAGAGAACAAAGGCAGCAATGACAGTTTAAGGTAAACTGGGACATAGTTGACAGCTTGGGAATGACATCCTGACATGTCGTCTTCGAGCATCCAGAGAATTTCCCCTCCCACGTTCCCGGTCTATATCCTCACCTACGGACTAAGGACAGCGCAGGAAATTCCATGGCTCTTCAATTTGTTGTCGGTGGGGCTCCCTGTTCTCTTATTGATGGGTTTCTAGGTCAGCAGGCCTTTGTGGCTTTCAGCAGGCCCCACAAAGACTCCCAGATGGGCCCTCTCAAGATGGGGCCTATTGTGGCTGTGTTTCTATGGGAGCCTTACAAATGGAACCTCCAGGAGTCATTAGGCTGTTGAGGCGGGGGGTAAAAGGGTGGGGGCTAGCGGTGGTGGCAGGGTATAGGAGCAAGAGGGGTTGGGAAGGACAGTCAGATCTTCAAGGTAGATCAGTCACTCTGGAAAGTCATGAGATGATTTGAACTTCTTTTTTTGCTTACTTATGGTGACAAAGGTTTAATGAAGTAGGGAAGGCCTCGATTTTTTTTTCCCAACCACATGGGAGAGTAAGAGTCCTCATATTAGCTAAAGCAGTAGAAGGAAAGAACATATTTACGTCATACTTCACATACTTCAACATACAATGCTAAAAAAACAATATTATCTACACGCTGACTTATGCATGTTTTCAAGCTAATTTGCAGGAAAACCAATGATCATGTTGAATGGAACACACGTTTGTAATAAGCACAGAATATTGGGAATTGTTTACCTTTATCAGGCAATTGGCAATATTATCTAATATGCATTGTTAGGTACAATAGCATCATTTGAATGTAGTTTGTCATTGTGAGTGTTAATACTGACTGTATTCGTCAAGAACATATCAAATAATTATGTAATTGTATTTTTCTTTTTATATATGTGGTTTATTTGCAGTATGCTGTCCCTAATTGTTGGCACAATCACAATTTGGTGAAGTATTACGCGCAATCTATGCGATTACATTTTTACCAAGTTGAGGGTCATAGCTTGAAATGTCCCCACAATGGTTACAGTATTTTCAACAGTTTACATTTTTTTATTGAAATCTGTTGAAATTACATATAAGTACAATTTTAGGGAGAAAATGATTAATGTATAATCTCAATTAGTTACACTGGCAAAAGGAATGGGTTAAATGATAAATAAATAAATAAATAATAAATGGGTTGTACTTGTATAGCGCTTTTCTACCTTCAAGGTACTCAAAGCGCTTTGACACTACTTCCACATTTACCCATTCACACACACATTCACACACTGATAGAGGGAGCAGCCATGCAAGGCGCCAACCAGCACCCATCAGGAGCAAGGGTGAAGTGTCTTGCTCAGGACACAACGGACGTGACGAGGTTGGTACTAGGTGGGATTTTAACCAGGGCCCCTCGGGTTGCGCACGGCCACTCTCCCACTGCGCCACGCCGTCCCTTAATGCAAATACAAATCATACTATATAATAATAATGAAAGGAACCATTTTTATATGATATTAACTTTTATTTGTCATTAATAAAGAATTGCTTACCATTGTAAGTATCTTTGTTATACTAAATAAATAAATAAAAGAAAGAAACTGACTCATTTCTGTGAGGAAAAATTCAACTTAAATAAATACGTACTTTTTTTTTTCAAGTTGGAAAAATTACATCCAATGTTGTCTTTTTGTTTATTGCCATCACACGATCAAGGCATTCTCGCTCGTATGTTCGTGTTGATGGGCGTGTATTTGCCAGAAGCTGAAATATTACCACAAGACATTTGAATTTATAATCAAATACACTCAGCCTCACAAAATTATTTATGACACTAATTAAATACCTATGATTGTCACACACACTAGGTGTGGCGAAATTAATCTCTGTTTTGACCCATCACCCTTGATCACCCCCTGGGAGGTGAGGGGAGCAATGAGCAGCAGCAGTGGCCGCACCCAGGAATCATTTTTGGTGATTTAATCCCCGATTAAAACCTCAGTGTCAATTCGATGTTGATTAATCGTGCAGCCTAATACCCCACCTCTTTTCCAAAATAAGATGGTGGTGGCTACAGTTTAGCAGTTTAGGACTGGACAAACAATATAAAAAAAAGATTAATTACAATACACAGTGACCCATTTTAAAAAGTAATTTCTTTTAAGGGGACCTATACAATATATATATTAAAAACCTATCAGTTCAAACAGGCAAAATCCCAGACAAAATGAAAAGAGCAAAACTCATATCAATTTGTAAGACTGAAGACAAAATCCTGTTTACAAACTACAAATCTGTTTCTCTACTTCCACAATTTTTGTAAAACTATTAACAACTGTTTAACAACAGATCGGACAAATTTATGAATACAAATGAAAGACTCAGACAACCAACATGGATACATAACCAACATTTCCACATCAATAGATGGATGGATGGAAGAGAGTACCAATGCAATAGAGATCAGTGTTTATAGATTTAACAAAAGCATTTGACACAATCAATCATAATATTTTAAAAAACAAATTACAGCGGTGTGGCATCAAAAAGTGTGGTATGGAACTGGGTAAGAAGCTAATTAACCAACAAGAAGCAATGTGTGAAAATAAGAGAACAACCATCTACAGAGCTGAAAATATCTTGCGGCATATCTCAAGGATCAATCCTGGGACTAACATTGTTCAATCTAAACGACATTTGTAAAGTTACAAAGAACTTAAAATTTGTACTATTTGCAGATGACGCGACTGCGTTCCGTTCAGGAGAGAACACACAAAGGATAATACAAATAACAACAGAAAGAAATGAACAAATTAAAAAGATGGTTTGACAAAAACAGACTATCTTTGAATCTCAGCAAAACTAAAATAATGCATTTTGGTAACAATAAAATAGAAAGTCAAACACAAATACAGATACATATTGAAAGGGTAAAATAATACATATTTTTGGGTGTAATAATAGATGATGAAATTAACTGGAAACCTCATGTAAAAAATATATAACATAAAGTAACAAGAAACACATCAATAATGAATAAAGCAAAATATGTTCCGGACCAAAAATCACTCCAAATTCTCTACCTCTCGCTAGTGTTACCATATGTGAGTTATTGTGCAGAAATATGGCGAAACAATACAAATATGCGCTTCATTCACTAACAGTGTTACAAAAAAAAATAATAATAATAATACATAATGTTGGATATAGAGAACATGCATAACCTTTATTTATTAATTTGAAAATGGTGAAATTCCAGGACATAGTGAATTTCCAAACAGCTACAATTATGTACAAAGCAAACTATAACCTGCTACCTAAGAATGTACAATTCTTCTCAATAAAAGAGGAAAACTATAAACTTAAAAGAAAATCTAATTTAAAACATGTGTATGCACGTACAACACTTAAGACCTTTAGCACATACGTATGTGGAGGTATATTATGGAATTCATTAAGCAAACATATGAAACAATGCGGCTTCACGGTGGAAGAGGGGTTAGTGCGTCTGCCTCACAATACGAAGTTCCTGCAGTCCTGGGTTCAAATCCAGGCTCGGGATCTTTCTGTGTGGAGTTTGCATGTTCTCCCCGTGAATGTGTGGGTTTCCTCCGGGTACTCCGGCTTCCTCCCACTTCCAAAGACATGCACCTGGGGATAAGTTGATTGGCAACACTAAAATTGGCCCTAGTGTGTGAATGTGAGTGTGAATGTTGTCTGTCTATCTGTGTTGGCCCTGCGATGTGGTGGCGACTTGTCCAGGGTGTACCCCGCCTTCCGCCCGATTGTAGCTGAGATAGGCGCCAGCGCCCCCCGCGACCCCGAAAGGGAATAAGCGGTAGAAAATGGATGGATGGATGGATGAAACAATGCACTAATTTGATTAAGTTTAAGAGACTGTTCAAACTAGAAGTGTTCACAAAGTACAAAGAAGAACGATTATCATAAATATCTTGAACCTTTTAAAAAAAGAGGGACAATAATTGTTTATGTATGTAATATTTGTTTGCTTACTTATGGTATATTTATTGATTGATTCACAGTTCTGGGAATAGGTTGATTGACAACACTTAATTGGCCCGAGTGTGTGAATGTGAGTGTGAATGTTGTCTGTCTATCTGTGTTGGCCCTGTGATGAGGTGGCGACTTGTCCAGGGTGTACCCGCCTTCTGCCCGAATGCAGCTGAGATAGGCTTCAGCACCCCCTGTGACTCCAAAAGGGACAAGCGGTAGAAAATGGATGGATGGATGTTCTGTTATGAACAGAAAAAAAAGAAATGGGATAAGACTGATATGATATGAGAGGGTGTGGGATTAAATAAGATATGTTTTTTACTACTCATTTTCGGACATGCTGTAATGAAACAACTTGAAATATGAGATGCATTGTATTGTAACTGTATCATATTCATCCATCCATCCATCCATTTTTTACCGCTTGTCCCTTTTGGCGTCGCGGGGGGTGCTGGAGCCTATCTCATCTACATTCCTGTTGGAAATAAACTGAATCAAACATAATGCATTTAGTTTATTCTGACCTATAAATTGCTACAATGTTGAATACTCAATAATGCAAAGGCATCAAATTATGTGGTTCATGAATTTTGGTGTGAGCTTGCACACAGTTTTGGATGCCACTGTTCGCAGGGTTTTGCAGTCTGGCTACGTCGTGACGTCACTGTGAAGCACAAATTTAGACATTAAGTCGAGCTGTAAGCCAGAGTAAGAGCTCTGCTTCAGGCCATGAGGAAACACACACAAAAAAAATAAGATTACAGTGTTTTCCCACCATGGGGTGCACCGGATTATAAGGTGCACTGCCAATGAGCGGGTCTATTCAGGTCTATATTCATACAAAAGGTGCACTTAATTGTAAGGCATATTAAAGGGATCATACAGTAAAGTATTATGATTTTTAAATTATGTTTTTCTACTTTTAAAACACTTCCTTGTGGTCTACATTACAAACATTTTTGTTTTTTAGTCAAAATGTTGCATGAATTATGTTTTACAGACCATCTTCAAGCTGTCTCTTCAGGATACACCGTTTTGTCGGCGGTCTTATTAACCTGGCTCTATATCGACAGTGTCTTCTCTCTGTCATCTTTGTTGTACCGGTAGTTTTTAGTGCTTCCACAGCAAGTCTAAACTGACAGATAAGTTACAACCATACAAAATAGAAATTGCAACAGTAGGGGATGGATGCCCCACGACAAGAGAACAGAGAAAAGAAGGAGCTTATTGACTATGGTGCGGATAACAATGGCAGACGTGCACACATTTTCGGGACTTATGCAGATCCCAAATACACATCAGCAGGTACCAATAGGTAGGAAAAGTTTGTTTTGCATAATAGGTTAAAACACAACGCTCGATAATATGTCTCCTAATAAGTGCCATTGTGAGGTTCTTATCCATATGTGTAAAGTTCTATATTCTCAATTAACACTTCTGGAGAGGGTTGGGAATGGTTTTATTTGCAATCCGGGAAGGCCTCACCAATTGAACATCTTGCAGACAGACTAAAACAATGAGTTGAGTTGAGTTGATTTTGAACAAGCATGCATAGAACATGATATATCACAACTTCCAGTTTCTCTTTTCAACATGTTCAAAAAGGAGTAGGAAGAAGCAGAACCTATATAATCTCACCCCGTTTCCTTTACATAGCAATTGATAACACTTTTGTTCACTTCCTGTTCTCAGTTTATTCACAGTATACTCCACAAATAATAACTTAAAAAAATAATAATTAGTGAAGTAAGTCTTATTTCATATGATGGGATTAATATGATTATCAATAAATTCCAAATGTTTAACGTGGTTTGAAGACTTTCTTGAATTGGATCATATCAGTATATTATTCCATTTATTTACTGAATCCATTCTATAATTTAGTTTCACATATTGATATACTAAAGGTCTTAAGTGTTTTACGTGCATACAATTGTTTTAAATTACATTTTTCCTCTCATTTGTTGATAAGAATTGTTGTACGTTCTTGGGTATCCGGTCATAGTTTGCTTTGTGCATAATGTTAGCTGTTTGCAAATACACTATTTCGTATAATTTCACTTTTTCGATTCAATAAATAAAGGTTTTGAATGTCCTATATTTCCAACATTATGTATTATTCTAAATTATCTTTTTTGTAACACGGTTAATGAATAAAGTGTAATTTTGTAGCGAGCAATAGAGAATACAGAGTGATTTTTGGTCCAGAACATAAATTCTTTTTTTTACTATTATTGATGTGTTTCTCAGCACTTTGTATATTTTTTGCATACGATTTGCAGTTCCAATCATTATTCCTTGAAATGTGGTTTTATTTAGTCTTTCAATTTCTATTCAGTCTATTTGTATTTGTATTTGACTTTTCCTTCTACTGTTACCGAATAGCATTATTTCAGTTTTACTGAGGTTTAAGGATAGTCTGTTTTTGTCAAAACATCTCTTTAATTTGTTCATTTCTTCTGTTATTATTTGTTTTAGCTTCTGTGTGTTCTCTCCTGAAGAAAACACTGTTGTATCATTCGCAAATAATACTAACTTTAAGTCGTTTGTAATATTACACGTCATTTATATAAACATTAAACATTTTTTGCAGCTGATATGGGCTCTAGGGCTCCTGTTGGTTGTGGAGCTTCTAATCCAGTTTAAGACCAACCCTCTGATGCCATACTGTTCAAATTTGTTGAATACAATATTGTGATTTTGTCAAATGCTTTAGGTAAATCCCTGAACACTGCTGCTGCACATTGTTTACCATCTATTGCATTGGTAATTTCCTCTGTTATTTCAATTGAAGCCATCAAAGTTGAAATACTAGTGATGTATTCCATGTTTGTTTATGAAATTCTCCAAACTGTTATTGAACAGTTTTTCAATGATTTTAGAAAATTGTGGAAGTAAAGACACAGGTCTATAATTTGTAAATTGGTGTTTGTCTCCAGTTTTATAAATTGGTACAACTTTAACTACCGCTAATTAATTTAAAACCTCTTCTTACTCCTGCGCTTACCAAAGGCATGCGGTAAAAGTAGGCATGCGCTAATTATTTCAAAACCTCGTTTCACTCCGGCGCTTACCAAAGGCAAGTAGTAAATTTAGGCCTGCGCTTATAAATTTGAATGTGATGTAAGGATACCATCATGAAAAGCACATTTAATAAAAAAAACTTTAATGTACGGGAGCCTGTAAAGGACTGTATTTTACCTTGGGGGATGCTCCAATTATTCACTATTCACCTAATAAATCTAGTCTAAGAGAGTGTGAGAGGAGACGGCTTATATAGTTGAACAATTTACTATATCCTCCACATAAACATACAATAACCAGACAATAATAAACACACATGCATTACACTCATACACTCGTCCCCACTCACACGCTACCTCCAACTCGCGCTGTCCACTTCTCTCGCAGCAATGTAGCCACGATAGCGTACAACTAAACTCGTTATAATGTTCCACACTCGCTCTCCAAAGAGTAAACTGTCACATGGGAGAGGGTCTCTTTGACAAACTTAACTAATACGTGACTAAACCTGCCGTTCGTGAAGACACTGTGCAGCAAACAAACACACGTGCAAGCTGCAGTTAGCATACCCGTTCCATCTACTGCCAATGTGAGAGCCCAGATGTCCTAAACTTTAACGAGTGCAACTTATAAACTGTCACTTATAATACACTGAAATAGGAAGCTTACTGTGGTTATTTCTCTGAACTGCAACCGTGGTGAACTATCTCCCGTGCAGTATACCGACGCTACGTTGCTTGTTAATGCCAGAGCTCTTTTAAAACTTTGTTTAACGTGCCGGCGGAAACGGAACGGCCTGTAACCATAGCAATCGGAAACCATAGCAACCGAAGCCATAGCAACGGTTAAACAACTTAAAACACATTTTACCTTTCCAAACGACACACATGAAATATAAATAAATAATAATAATTAAACCCTTAACAGAAACAATCTCCTGTTTGTAGAACTAAAGGAATGATTACATAAATATGCAAACCTTCAGAACAGTTAACATGTAGCATAAAAAATGCAGATGGCCTTAAAACGCCACAATACTCCGTATGTAGTGTACCCAAAATAAAGACTCGACATAAATATAAATTCAATCGCATCAGAAACATTGGAGGAAACGGGATTAAAACCCTATGCTTACCGCCCGTAGAAAATACATGGGTACAGCTAGTAGCTACTATTAGCAAACAAATTCACTTACCAACTCGGCTTAATATCTTAACATCGCCACACTCTCTCATCGCAACTCGGCCCTGATTGGTCGGCACCTATAAGTTTACAATTAGTTGTAAAATGTTGGACGGTTGCTTTTACGATATGCAGGTAAATGACAACTTTAAAACATACCGGCTTCAAATGTCCCCAGGCTTAGCCACCGCACCTGGTAGCCATCTTGGAACGCTGGATTACATAGAGCGCGATAGGCTGCAGCGGGTCACGTGAGCGCCTGTGTTAAACTCCCGAGATTAAACGTGGAAACGGCGCAGATAATATGAGGGGATGCCATGACAGGAAATATGGCTTATTTCCCACCCGTGACGTGACGAGTTTAACCCGGCGGTAAACCAAGGCATGCGCTAATTATTTTGCTAAACAAGTTTGACCCGGCAGTAATTCTAGGCATGCGCTAATTCTAAGCATGCACTAATTATTTTGCAAAACGAGTTTGACCCGGCGGAAAACGAGGCATGCGGATAACATATACCCGGCAGCAATTCAAGGAAATACGGTATTTTCATTTTGTTTGGGAATGTGCCTGTTTGAAATTATACATTACTAATATATATTATTGGTCCTGAGATCTCTTCAAAAACTTTTAAGGTTTCCATATCAATTACATTGATTGAAGTCTTAAATTTGAATTTTTTTCACATATGTAATTATTTCCTCATGTCACTTCAGTGTGGAACATTGAGTTGGGATTTCAATCTATTGTGTCATTAAAATCCTCAGTTGAAACTGGGTATGGGATCCTTTCATCCAATTTTGGTCCAATATTTAGTAATTATTGAAGCTTTCAACTACTTTCTTCATGTTGTCATTATTTATGTTTCCGTCTGAGAATTATTGGGGGTAATCCCTCTTAGTGCCATTTTTTTTTATTCTATTGAGGATGCCTCTTGTTGCTCTCATATTGTTTTTGTTCCTGTCTAAGTGACAGTAGTATTATTTTCTAAATGTTCGTAGTATGTTACTTAGCTTGTTTTTATATTCTTTGTACTTATTTTCTTGCTTCTGCAGTGTTTTGTGCTATACATTTTCTATACAAAGTTTGTTATTACAGGCATTTTTTTATTATTTTGCCATCAATGGTTAATTGTTCTTTCTCTGCTTTCTACTGAGTTGTTTCCATGGAAAGTATTAGGAATGTGTTTAAAAAAATGACCACATGCTTAATCAACATCGTTTTCATTCTACACCTTTTCCCAACTTTGCTTTTTTAGCTACAAACCCTGTTTCCATATGAGTTGGTAAATTGTCCATCCATCCATCCATCATCTTCCGCTTATCCGAGGTCGGGTCGCGGGGGCAGCAGCGAAGCAGGGAAGCCCAGACTTCCCTATCTCCAGCCACTTCGTCTAGCTCTTCCCGGGGGATCCCGAGGCGTTCCCAGGCCAGCCGGGAGACATAGTCTTCCCAACGTGTCCTGGGTCTTCCCCGTGGCCTCCTACCAGCTGGACGTGCCCTAAACACATCCCTAGGGAGGCGTTCGGGTGGCATCCTGACCAGATGCCCGAACCACTTCATCTGGCTCCTCTCGATGTGGAGGAGCAGCGGCTTTACGTTGAGCTCCTCCCGGATGGCAGAGCTTCTCACCCTATCTCTAAGGGAGAGCCCCGCCACCCGGCGGAGGAAACTCATTTCGGCCGCTTGTACCCGTGATCTTATCCTTTCGGTCATGACCCAAAGCTCATGACCATAGGTGAGGATGGGAACGTAGATCGACCGGTAAATTGAGAGCTTTGCCTTCCGGCTCAGCTCCTTCTTCACCACAACGGATCGATACAACGTCCGCATTACTGAAGACGCCGCACCGATCCGCCTGTCGATCTCACGATCCACTCTTCCCCCACTCGTGAACAAGACTCCTAGGTACTTGAACTCCTCCACTTGGGACAGGGTCTCCTCCCCAACCCGGAGATGGCACTCCACCCTTTTCCGGGCGAGAACCATGGACTCGGACTTGGAGGTGCTGATTCTCATTCCGGTCGCTTCACACTCGGCTGCGAACCGATCCAGTGAGAGCTGAAGATCCCGGCCAGATGAAGCCATCAGGACTACATCATCTGCAAAAAGCAGAGACCTAATCCCGTGGCCACCAAACCGGAACCCCTCAACGCCTTGGCTGCGCCTAGAAATTCTGTCCATAAAAGTTATGAACAGAATCGGTGACAAAGGACAGCCTTGGCGGAGTCCAACCCTCACTGGAAACGTGTCCGACTTACTGCCAGCAATGCGGACCAAGCTCCGACACTGATCATACAGGGAGCGGACTGCCACAATAAGACATTCCGATACCCCATACTCTCTGAGCACTCCCCACAGGACTTCCCGAGGGACACGGTCGAATGCCTTCTCCAAGTCCACAAAGCACATGTAGACTGGTTGGGCGAACTCCCATGCACCCTCAAGAACCCTGCCGAGAGTATAGAGCTGGTCCACAGTTCCACGACCGGGACGAAAACCACACTGTTCCTCCTGAATCCGAGGTTCGACTATCCGGCGAAGCCTCCTCTCCAGTACACCTGAATAAACCTTACCGGGAAGGCTGAGGAGTGTGATAACCACGATAGTTGGAACACACCCTCCGGTCCCCCTTCTTAAAGAGAGGGACCACCACCCCGGTCTGCCAATCCAGAGGTACCACCCCCGATGTCCACGCGATGCTGCAGAGTCTTGTCAACCAAGACAGCCCCACAGCATCCAGAGCCTTGAGGAACTCCGGGCGGATCTCATCCACCCCCGGGGCCTTGCCGCCGAGGAGCTTTTTAACTACCTCAGCGACCTCAGCCCCAGAAATAGGAGAGTCCACTACAGAACCCCCAGGCACCGCTCCCTCAAAGAAAGACGTGTTGGTGGGATTGAGGAGGTCTTCGAAGTATTCCCTCCAGCGATCCACAACATCCGCAGTCGAAGTCAGCAGAACACCATCCGCACCATACACGGTGTTGATAGTGCACTGCTTCCCCTTCCTGAGGCGCCGTATGGTGGTCCAGAATCGCTTCGAAGCCGTCCGGAAGTCGTTTTCCATGGCTTCCCCGAACTCTTCCCATGTCCGAGTTTTTGCCTCCGCGACCGCTAAAGCTGCACACCGCTTGGCCCGTCGGTACCCGTCCACTGCCTCCGGAGTCCTATGAGCCAAAAGAACCCGATAGGACTCCTTCTTCAGCTTGACGGCATCCCTCACTGCTGGTGTCCACCAACGGGTTCTGGGATTACCGCCACGACAGGCACCAACAACCTTGCGGCCACAGCTCCAATCAGCCGCCTCGACAATAGAGGTTCGGAACATGGTCCACTCGGACTCAATGTCCCGCACCTCCCTCGTGACATGTTCAAAGTTCTCCCGGAGGTGTGAATTGAAACTCTCTCTGACAGGAGACTCTGCCAGACGTTCCCAGCAGACCCTCAAAATGCGCTTGGGCCTGCCAGGTCTGTCCGGCATCCTCCCCCACCATCGCAGCCAACTCACCACCAGGTGGTGATCGGTAGAAAGCTCCGCCCCTCTCTTCACCCGAGTGTCCAAAACATAAGGCCGCAAATCCGATGACACAACTACAAAGTCGATCATGGAACTGCGGCCTAGGGTGTCCTGGTGCCAAGTGCACATATGGACACCCTTATGTTTGAACATGGTGTTTGTTATGGACAATCCGTGACGAGCACAAAAGTCCAATAACAAAACACCACTCGGGTTTAGATCCGGGCGACCATTCTTCCCAATCACGCCTCTCCAGGTTTCACTGTCGTTGCCAACATGAGCGTTGAAGTCTCCCAGTAGGACAAGGGAATCACCCGGAGGAGCACTTTCCAGTACTCCCTCGAGTGTACCCAAAAAGGGTGGGTATTCTGAACTGCTGTTTGGTGCGTAAGCACAAACAACAGTCAGGACCCGTCCCCCCACCCGAAGGCGAAGGGAAGCTACCCTCTCGTCCACTGGGTTGAACTCAAACGTGCAGGCTTTGAGCCGGGGTGCAACGAGAATTGCCCCCCCAGCCCGTCGCCTCTCACTGCCGGCAACGCCAGAGTGGAAGAGGGTCCAGTCCCTCTCGAGAGAACTGGTTCCAGAGCCCTTGCTGTGCGTCGAGGTGAATCCGACTATATCCAGCCGGAACTTCTCTACCTCGCGCACTAGCTCAGGCTCCTTCCCCCCCAGTGAGGTGACGTTCCACGTCCCAAGAGCTAGCTTCTGTAGCCGAGGATCGGACCGCCAAGTGCCCTGCCTTCGGCTGCCGCCCAGCTCACAATGCACCCGACCTCTATGGCCCCTCCTATGAGTGGTGAGCCCATTGGAGGGATGACCCACGTTGCCTCTTCGGGCTGTGCCCGGCCGGGCCCCATGGGGACAGGCCCGACCACCAGGCGCTCGCCATCGTGCCCCAACTCCGGGCCTGGCTCCAGAGCGGGGCCCCGGTGACCCACGTCCGGGCGAGGGAAATCTGGGTTCATTTTGTTGTAATTCCATAGAAGTTTTTGAGCTGCTCTTTGTCTGATCACTCACCTAGGACCTGTTTGTCTTGGGAGACCCTACCAGGGGGCATGAAAGCCCCCAGACAACATAGCTCCTAGGATCATTGGGACACGCAAACTCCTCTACCACGGTAAGGTAGCAGCTCAGAGAGGAGTTGGTAAATTGTGTTAGATGTAAATATAAACGTAATACAATGATTTGCAAATCCTTTTCAACCCATATTTAATTGAATGCACTACAAAGACAAGATATTTGATGTTCAAACTCTAACTTTTTTTTTTTTTTGCAAATAATAATTAACTTCGAATTTCATGGCTGCAACACATGCCAAAGTATTTGGGAAAGGGCACGTTTACCACTGTGTTACATCACCTTTTCTTTTAACAACACTCAATAAACGATTGGGAACTGAGGAAACTAATTGTTGAAGCTTTGAAAGTGGAATTATTTCCCATTTTTGTTTTATGTAGAGCTTCAGTCGTTCAACAGTCGTATTTAACGCTTCATTATGCGCCACACATTTTCGAGGGGAGACAGGTCGGGACTGCAGGCGGGCCAGGAAAATACCAGCACTCTTTTTTTTACGAAGCCACGGTGTTGGAAAAACGTGCTGAATGTGTCTTGGCATTGTATTGCTGAAATAAGCAGGGGCGTCCATGAAAAAGACGGCACTTAGATGGCAGCATATGTTGTTCCAAAACCTGTATGTACCTTTCAGCATTATTGGTGCCTTCACAGATGTGTAAGTTACCAATGTCTTGGGCACTAATGCACCCCCATACCATCACAGATGCTGGCTTTTGAACTTTGCGTCGATAACAGTCTGGATGGTTCGCTTCCACTTTGGTCCGGATGACATGATGTCGAATATTTCCAAAAACAATTTGAAATGTGGACTCGTCAGACCACAGAACACTTTTCCACTTTACATGAGTCCCTCTTAGATGATCTCGGGCCCAAGAGAAGCCGGCGGCGTTTCTGGATGTTGTTGATAAATGGCTTTCACTTTGCAAAGTAGAGCTTTAACTTGCACTTACAGATGTAGCAACGAATTGCATTTAATAACAGAGGTTTTCTGAAGTGTCCCTGAGCCCATGTGGTGATATCCTTTCGAGATTGATGTCGGTTTTTGATACAGTGCCGTCTGAGGGATCAAACGTTACGGTCATTTAATGTTGGTTTCCGGCCATGCCGCTTACGTGGAGTGATTTCTCCAGATTCTCTGAACCTTTTGATGATATTATGGACCGTAGACTTTGAAATCCCTAAATTTCTTGCAATTGCACTTTGAGAAACATTGTTCTCAAACAGTTTGACTATTTGCTCACGCAGTTGTGGACTAACGGGTGTACCTCGCCCCATCCTTTTTTGTGAAAGACTGAGCATTTATTGGAAAGCTGTTTTTATACCCAATCATGGCACCCACCTGTTCCCAATTAGCCTGCACACCTGTGGAATGTTCCAAATAAGTGTTTGATGAGCATTCCTCAACTTTATCAGTATTTATTGCCACCTTTCCCAACTTCTTTGTCATGTGTTGCTGCCATTAAATTCGAAAGTTAATGATTATTTGCAACAAAAACAAATGTTTATCAGTTTGAACATCAAATGTGTTGTCTTTGTAACATATTCAATTGAATATGGGTTGAAAAGGATTGGCAAATCATTATATTCCGTTTATATTTACATCTAACACAATTTCCCAACTCATATAGAAACGGGGTTTGTAATTTTTGAAGACCATCATAGTCTTTGAAATGACTTTTCATCTTCCATGTTCCTCTTGTAGTTGCCATCATTTATCGCGAATACTTACAGATGATCACTTATTTTGGTTATAAGTAGACCACTTGTACTGTTATAATCAAAATTATTAGTAAAAATATAATCAATAACTGTGGCACAGGGTCCTGTGATTCTGCTTGACTCTGTGCTTTTAGGACATAAACTTAGTAGACATCGTATCAATGAAGTCATCACTACTGCCTACTTTGTCTTGTTATATTCTTATTTTACTGTTATATTGTTATTCCCATTGTTTTTATTCTTTTTGTAATATTTCTCTATTTTGTTTCCTTTTAAACCCCCATTATTTACTTTTTACTTTTTTTTAAATTGATCTCAACTCTGTACACTGCTGCTGGAATTTTAATTTTCCTGAAGGAACTCTCCTGAAGGAATCAATAAAGTACTATCTATCTATCTATCTATCAATGGACTTTTGCTTGTTAGGGTTCAAAAACTCAACATGGAAGTCACCACGTAAAAAAATATGTTTTGGATCAGTGTCTATAGTATTTGCCTTGATCCAGTATTCAAATGTTTCAATACTTCACTTAGGTGATCTATATATACGCAACTGAATTTTTTTTGTGCTTTTTTTCAGGACATATTTCAATGGTTATGTATTCTTCGGTATTATCAATAGTACATTACATGTTTGTTTACCATGTTGTAATTCAGGTTCTTTATCACGTACACAGCTACTCCTCCTCTGTTTTTGTTGATGTAATTTAGTTCATATCCTTCCAGGTCAAAATCTATTTCTTTTTTCTTTTTATCATTCATCCATGTTTCTGTGACAGCAATCAATTTGAAGGGTTTGTTGAATTGTTCTAAAAAGGGCTTCATGCTGTTATAATTTGCATACTAGCTTGTGCTATTAAAATGAATAATTGACCATTTGTTATCACATTTAATGTTTCTGTTATATTGTTCATATGTATAATATAAACAATTACTGATGTGGGAGAAAATGTATCTGGATCTATATCATTGTCCAAATCCTGGTTTTTATGGTCTTTGTTGCAGAAGTTTTTCAGTTCCATATTTTCTTGTTCAACAATCTTTGATGATGTTTCAATAATTTATTTAAGTGTAGGTGGATGCGCTCCTGAATCTTCTAGTTCTTCTTGTTTAGTGTTACCTTGGAACAATAGTAGTGTTGGTGTTGGATCTAGGTGTGTTTAGACTCCATTATCATTGTCGTTGTGGAAGTAGTGTCAACTTTAATATGTGTCTTGCTTCTGGACCTCCATTCAGCTCGATGTAGATTTACAGTTGGCGCTCCAATTTTCCTGAATTGTTTCCTGCTTTCTCAAGTCGCGTGCTTTCTTGGCGATTTCAGCATTACGTTTTGTGAGATGCTCATTCATGTACACATTTATTTTCTTCAGCTTATTTCCCTTTTTCAGCAGTGCCATTTTAGATTTTCTGCTAACAAGTTTCACAAGGATGGTTGGAGTGGTATTGTTTTCTTCCATTCAGTGGGATGCATGTTTCGATTGTATTAATGTTGATTTCAATTAGGGACGGCGTGGCGCAGTGGAAGAGTGGCCGTGCGCAACCCGAGCGTCCCTGGTTCAATTCCCACCTAGTACCAACCTCGTCACGTCCGTTGTGTCCTGAGCAAGACACTTCGCCCTTGCTCCTGATGGGTGCTGGTTGGCGCCTTGCATGGCAGCTCCCCCCATCAGTGTGTGAATGTGTGTGTGAATGGGTAAATGTGGAAGTAGTGTCAAAGCGCTTTGAGTACCTTGAAGGTAGAAAAGCGCTATACAAGTACAACCCATTTATCATTTATTTATAATTGCCTTTGTTTGCAGAAAGTAGACCACTTGCTGTTCTGCTGAGGCAACATCCATGTCATCTGGTTCTCCCCCATTAGTTTAGCTCGGTTGGTAGAGTGGCCGTGCCAGCAACTTGAGGGTTCCAGGTTCGATTACCGCTTCCGCCATCCTAGTCACTGCCGTTGTGTCCTTGGGCAAGACACTTTACCCATCTGCTCCCAGTGCCACTCACACTGGTTTAAATGTAACTTAGATATTGGGTTCCACTATGTAAAGCGCTTTGAGTCACTAGAGAAAAGCACTATATAAATATAATTCACTTCACTTCACATTATTCACAGCTTTCGCGTAGAATCTTGGATTAATTCTGTGCCGTGTCACGATGATATCATTCATTCAGTTATATTGATCCTTGCCGTCTATGATATTCCTCAGTATGTTGTTGTCTCGTTTCACTGCAATAATTTCTACATGAAGAATCTTCGTTGGGTTACAAAAGTGACTGTGGAGCAAAATTTAAGCAACCTTTACACTAAAGCATGTCCAATATATATTATCGTGACCAGAAGTCTTTAAAAGGGTGTCCACAACCCCCATGTGGTCCTGAGAAGAACTGCAGGGTAGTGTTTAATTTTGTGGTTGATTAGACTTTTTTGATATTTTTCTATACTCCACATGCAATATTTTCACAAATCTGTATGTGTTGAATACACTGTAGTGTAGTTTGAAAATGACAGTGACATAGCCACCCTACTTAATGTACCTTGCAGGTTTCAAATAAAATCTTAAATAACTAATTACTATATTATTGTATTTAATGATTGCATTTAAAACAGCTTGCGGTTGGCACCCTAGTTTTCAGCTAGCAATTGGCGCACCAGTTGACGACTAGCAATTAACAATTAGTTGCTAGCTAGCACACCAGTTGTTGGTTAGCATTAAGTGTGCCAGTTGTCAGCTCGCGATTAGCGCACTCGTTTTTAGCCACTGATTAATTTCTCGGCTATATGCTAGCAATTAGTGCAACAGTTTTTACCTAGTGATTAGTGCGTAAGTTTACAGGCAGCAATAAGCGTGCCAGATGTCAGCTAGCAATTAGTGCGCTAATAATTAGCTTGCAGTTAGTGTGCCAGTTATCAGCTATTAGCAACATTATACTGTATAATCTTAGTATTGCACAACAGCAAGTTCCCTTTGGGGCCACTTTTTTTTAAAACAATTGTATACAAGACAAATAAGTAGCTGTCCCCGCTCATATTAATCATCAGTCTAGGAGTTCATGGCCTGGTAAACGTTGAAGACCCCTTATCTGGACCACAAAAAAGTGTTTTAAAAGTACATTAAAAAATCATTGCTCCCCTTTAACAAATTACTTCTTTTTTTTTTTTTTAAATGGGAGGCTTTGGTGGAGGTAGTCTCTTAATAATTATGTGTTTACACTTGCTTCAGTGTCCACTGGAAGAACAATTAGGATCTGGAGCTGAGATGAAATTTCAGGCACCATTCTGTCATAAAACATCTTAAAAGCTATTTTTAGGTATGAACAACTACGTAACTAATATTTGAGTGTTTCAAAACTGTAATAAGGATTTAACACATACAGCAATAAGCTTTGTAATGGTCATGAGAATCACAAGGAAAAGCAAAGTCTTAACAAAAGCACACGTTTGATTTAAGAGCTTTGTTCCTTGTTACAGAAGCATAAAATATGTGTGATCCGAAGACAGATACCATACTGCACACGACCCACCACCCTCAGTTGACAAATCAGGATGGACAGCTCAAGACACTTCAAAAGGCAGACAGGGCGGCCTTATAATTTTATGTCTGAGTCGCACAAACAGGCCATCACAGCTCAAGGGGGCAGACTGTAGGAAACGACTGCCTGAAACAAATAAAAACAAACACACACTCCATACTCCCTCTGACCTACCCACACAATGCATACACTAAACAAAACACTTGCACAGACAGCGAATCGTGCGCACAGCCGCACACCGCTTTTAGACAAACACCATGGCACGCGCGCGCACACACACATTTCACCTTTACTGTGTCTCTCATTACCAGATGAAACCATCCGTGCGTTGATTCACGAAATGGAAGGGAAGAACGCATTAGTGTGTAATCATCGACTCCTGCATCGATTGGAGGGATGAATTAAAGGGCAAAGCAATATCATCAGTTTGGTTTAGGTCTTACAC